>NW_011369951.1:16689657-16696697 GCF_000735185.1 Notothenia coriiceps | reverse complement strand
CAGTCCCGCATGCCTTTCTACCGCAGGTGAAGACAAAATGTGTATTTTCTGAAAGTATATCTAGTTCTCATTTTTATAAAGGCTAGTTTGTAACGGTAATATGTAATGGAGTTTTCAAACGGTTGATTATGTAATTGATTTACAGACTGGATATGAGGAGTACTTTCCCAAACATATCACTTGAGCTTCTGCGTGCCGTACCACTGGAAGAGCAAGGGTCACCGGTAAATCTTCAGTACCTGTTGAGACCATACATGGCCCTTCCCTGCTGCCTTTCTCCCTCATCAACACATGTTACTCCCTCTCATCTGTCGTCTGGCAGATGCCAAGTTCAGCGCCGAGCACAAGGCAGCCGCCTCATCCTGATGGTCATCTGTACCTTTGCAGTATTCTGGCTGCCGTATCACATCGTCAACATCATAGAGGTGAGTTTTACTCATAATTTAGTTGATCAGAGTTTGACTTACATGGGCTAGACATTTCTCCTGATTCTATTATATGCCATACATGCGCTTTATGTGCAGGTATCGGATGTTTCCCACGGGTAAAACAAGACAATAATACAAGGATATGATGTTGTAGTGACCATGTCCACTTTCAATAGTCCTTTGAGGCTCAGTGCCTTGGAGCAGCTGTGTTGCGCTCCCAAGTCTGGCCCTGCTCTGTTCCACACTCCCAATGAGGTCCTTGTGCTTCAACCCAGCCGCCGCCTGCTGGACTGCCTCGGTCTTCCTCGAATTCCGCCCTGTCCGCAGAACAATCCCTGTGCCTTCCACTTTGGAGTCCCTCGATCCTTTGCTCTTCAGATGTTCTCGTGACCATGCCACAATAAATTCCTCCTTGACCAAGCTGAAGGGGGAGACTGAGCTTATTGCTGTTCCCATAAATTCCAATGCTGCTCAGGCCCCAGGGTAGCTTCATAGATAAGCAGAGGCCAGAGGATTCACACTATGCAGCTGATTCCGCTTTGCTATTTCTTCAATATTGTATTATGTGACTGAAAATCAACACTTCCTGCTAATATATATCCATATTTAAAGTCCTACAGTGGCCCTTAGCTTTTTTGTTACGGTAGAGTGAAGCAAGCAGGACCCAAATGCAGATTAAACTGAAAATACCTTTATTTCAAGGATAACTCGGATAAACAGAACACTCCCCTGTGAGCAGTCACAGACAAACGAGGAACCAACAAAGACAGACAGCAAAAACAGAACTTAAATACACACAAGACTAATCAACGAAACAAGAGACAGGTGAGGAGGGAGGAGAAAACACAGGGGCACCAGGTGAACACAATCAAGTAAACAGGTAGGAAGGACAGGTAGGAGGGACCCACACAAGCCTCATCCCAATACCCCTCCTCGACTCCTCCTTTCCCTCACTCCCTTCCCTTCCTTTGCATCTTAGCTCCGCCTCCGTAAGATGCGAGCGAGAGACACGAGGAGGTGAACGCGCGGACAGAGGAGTCCTCAGGTATTAATTGGGATGTCCTCGTTCACTCAAACGTCACTTTTAACGACGTCTGTTAATGAGACATGGTCACAGCTGTATCCCCCTCATCGGGCTTAACTGAATAACCCTTTAGACGGCCCATTTCTGCTTAAATATTATTTAAAATGAAGAATCTTCTCTTAGTTAGTCAGGAATTCAAGCATGATGGTTGGGTCCTGCTGTTTGTAGTTCCGTTTGGTGTCAATAGCCTACATTTAAATAAAAAATATAATGATAAGATTAATGTGGAAGCTTTTAGATGATGAATTGCAACATAATAATTCCCACGGGCTGGTGAGCACTTGGATATTTATGTGACGCTTTTCCACTCATCTTCCAGTTCGTCAGTTTCCTCTGTTGAAATCGACCAGCCTGTTCGTCTCCTCCCGCACCCATCCTCCACTACCCCTCCTCGATCCCTCCGTGTGCATTTCAGCTATTTGGGACGTCTTCAACATGGCGTGTCTTGTATCGTTTCCGGGTAAGATTCCGGAGAGGGGGAAGAGATGAGTCGAGGGCCCCTTTTCCCATTTCATCAAATCCCCCTCCTCGACTCCTCGACTTTCTCGACTCCTCGGTTCTCCGGTAGTGACCCGGAAATGATTTCGGCGCGCCATGCTGAAGGACATCTCATTTCTCTAAATGCACTTCGAGGACGAGGATTCGAGCGTACGGGGGGAGTGAGGCCTCTCTGGAGGAGCTCTAACTGAGGATAACACTGATGGGTCCTCCACGGCTCTTCGTGGACGTATTCCAAACAGAGATGTTTCCAAAGAGTCGTGACGCACGCCGGACTTAATCTCAGCCAATGACAGCTCTGCATGCATCCCCTGGAATATTATTTTATTTAACTGCTTTCATCCGATTCGACGTTTACAGTGAGAACGCGTGAGCAGTGTGTAATGATATATATTCACTCAGATATAACAGGCCCTCTCTTATTGCTGTAGTTTACTGATACTACCAAACAAAGGCAATATTTTTCTAAAACATTTCGTGCTTCACATACTAAATACACCAACGGCTGTAGCCTGTTTTAGGGAAGCATATAGATGCGTGTTTGGTTAGGTGTGTGTGGGTACAGTGTTGCGTAGATGCAGCGACAGACAGTCTCAGTTGTTTGTGTTCCTCTGCTTACTTTTAAATACTTGTAATAAGAATTTTGCCGGTATTTTATTTTCCTTTGTAGCGACCATAGGGGGAGAGGGGGGGGGGCGGGGTTTTATATATCCAGTCTCTGTAGTGTACGTATTATGAGACGTGCTCTGTTTGATTACTGGAATTTGAATATTATTTATATAATATTAATATTGTAGTGCCGTGAAAAGGAGTCGGAGCGGTGTGTTCAGAATGGAGTTCCACTCTTGTATTAGCCATTAATAACAGGTGAGGTTACACGAACTGCTCGCTTGACGAGCGTAGCCGAAGGCAGCTGAAGCTACGTGTTCCACTAGCTACGTGTAACACAGGGTCAGATCCGCTCGACTGGTCGATCTTCAAAAGCCTCACTGTTCGATCCCTAGTAGCATTAAAAAAATTATAATATATTTCCAAAAAATATTTTCCAAAAATAAATATTTTCCAAAAAGAAAATGTCATGCTCTGGTTTGGTTGGTTGTTTAAACAATCTTTTTGACCTATGCTCTGGTTGTTTGATTGAATCACGCACCAGTAATTTACAATCTCCAATCGTTATTAGATATGTTACTACCTTGAATTGCTGCATGCCATAATTGTGGGTGGGGTTACAATGGCTATCTCGGTCATCTTGAGGAGTACTTAACCTGTACAAGCTCTGCTAACTATTCAACCAGCATCGATGCGGCGGTTATGGCTGAGGGTCCGGCGAAAAGAAATCACAAACGTTTATTTCCCACCCCGGAATGGAGCATGAATTTCATTCACATCAGCGAAAGAGAAACTATAGCCATATGCCAACAGAGCGGTAGCCTGGCGAAACGGGCAAGCCTGTGAGCGCAATCTTCGAGCACGCATGGTAAGATTCAGGATGGGTATCCACTCAACAGCGGCATTTAAGACAAATAATTGATGAACTAAAAGAGGATAAAGCACACAGTCGGCTTTACGCGGGCGCTACAGCAAAGAGCAGTACAGAAACGTCCCTCCGGATTAGCTATTTGCTCGCACAAAAACCAGATAGCGCCACAGCTGATGCCTTATTTCGGTTTCGAAAACCAAAGAGGACTAGAAGGCGGAGGGATAAAAAGTGTTACCCTTGGTGCACCTGATTTAGCGAGAGTCGAGGTCATTGTCCGAAGCTGTATCCCGAAAGTATAAGAGCTTGTCCTCTCTCGATCTTTTTGTTCATTGACTAGTCTCGGCGCGACGAACAGCACGCTAGGGTTGTGTTGTGCCGAATGTTTTCCGGATTTTACTTTCAAGGAGGCCTTTCTTGCGCCTTCTCCTTGAAATGAGCGAACGCGAGGGTGAGATGTGTACAGGCATTCAAGCGACTATGGTTCAGCGCTGAGTACAGAATTCCTCATTAAAATAGTGTCTCACAACGATGAGCATTGGCACAGCGAGCTCGGTGTTCTTCATGATTTTACGCCGCGGTCAGAAAAACCCAATTTCACCGTTGTAACTATCGAGGTAGTGATCGATCGACAGGCATGGAGCCTAAGCAATTGACATGTCAACTTGTAATGAATGTGGTTGTCAGGATGTCAACTTCGATTCGTGCAAAAGCACCCAGCACCGGTCTATTATTTTATTGGACTGAGTCTCGACTCTGTGAATGGAGATTTGTCCTTCAGCGATGTAAGTGGCCTCGCAGTCGGCAAGTCTCCGCGTTTTCTGGGATGACTGCCAGAGATCATCAGTTTCTGAAGTCGAGGACGAGGATTATGAGCAGCTGTCCGATGAACTTGGTTATTGGACTTCGGGGTTCCTTACCGATCTGCTGCACTCAATGACCGTGAACGGATATTGGCAAGGAAGACCTGAGAGCTGTCACATGATTAGCCCTTCTTTTTTTTTTTTTTTTTTGGTATCTATTAAATTGGCGCGGTTTTTTTGGTGGAAAAGGTTCACAAGACTCACCAGACAAGGATGGTTTCATCCTGCAATTCGGCGCCCATTTGAACCAAATGAATCAGAATGTGGTGCTTTGATTGTGGAGCTACGAGTTACAGACATGGGGCAAGTAGTGGTTTTTATCGAAACCCTTCCTCAGCGTTGGACATTGTACAAATGTCAGCTAAATTGCAGGAGGTGTTTACATTACCTATGGTGTTGACATGATCTTGGAATCCAAGCACATGATGAAGCCAGAGCAAGAGGTCGCTTTGGATCACTCTGCATAGTAGAGAGGAGGTTCCATGATTGTGCATGTGCGCTTAAACTGAAGCCTACTTTGGGGCCACCATACTTATGTTGAAAACGGCCTTCACAAATAAGGAATAATTAGAAGTCCCAAGTAGTAGAACTCGTAGACTGACGCACATTTACTGGACTGCCTCCCGCTGGCAATCACTAAGCTATCACCCAGATTTCAAAAGGGGCTTCGATAAGTGTCAGTCATAGCAGTCTCATAAAGGCAGGCTGATGAAGATTGAGCATGAAAAATATTTGTGCATTGACGAGAAGGCGTTAGAGCTACTGAACTGATGGGCGATATGTCTGTACATGTGAATATTACGGTAATTGACACTGAGAAATTCAATATAGTCAGCTTCAGGCGGCGCGGATACTGTATATTAATATTTGGGTATTGAACGATATGCCTACCGTAGAATATGAATATTGTACATTGCAGAGATAAATGATGCATAGCTGTGTCTTCTTTGGTGTGCATCTTTACACGTTACATTGAGCCTGTTGTATAAATGATGATAATAAATATACGATGAATAGTCTTACTCCTACGTGTTTTTTTGGAAGATATCGGATGGTGATTCTCGGGTTTACATTTTGGATAAAAAGTGATGCTTGGGCTTGAAAGGTTGTTACCACTGCCAAAGGGTCGTGTGCAACACAATCGAGAGGAATTATGTCCATACGTGTTACCACAAGCCCCCCCGATTCATGGTAAACAAATCCGGTGATGGGCGGGGGAGAATAACCCGCTGCCCAGATAGACTTCGCACGGAGTCGGTGCGCGACCTCCGCCTGCGCGGCGTCTGGACCGACAGAGGAGGGACGGAACATGGCCCCAACACCCGACGAGGAATCGAAGCCGTGGGTCGGCCCGTCTCGGCGGCGGCCGCACCACCGGCGTCCACGTCCAAGTCGAGCAGCTTCACCTGGCTCAACCGAGACGTGCTCAGCGTTACGCCATGTCGGACCAGCCAGGTGTTTGATCAACCGTTTCCAAACCCGGGAAAGGTCCGTGCGTAATTGGGGCTGCAGGGGACTCTTGTGCGTGGTGACGTATGAAAACGTGCCCATCCGTAAATATGGTGTAAAGAACTCTTAGCCACAAATGATTGCAAAGTAGTTAAGGTAAGTCTGATTAGCCTCGCGATCTGCGTTGCTACATCAGACTCTAGAAACTTCTATGACAGCGTGTTGTGATGCAAAACAGCTTCACTTAAACACATTTCATTATGGGGATGGGTATTTTTCGCGCTGCTGTTGTCTACATTTCCTTTGCTGACGACTCCTGCGACACAAGCTCTCAAACAGTATTGAGATCAACGCTTTCTCGGATGCATGTTAGTCAGTGAAACCCCATACGCTGCACGCGTTAACGGGAGTAACTCGGAAGCTAGCAGGCACTACGTGGGCATAATGCAGTCTAACACTAATACAAAGCCACGCCTCTGACAGTATAAGTTGAGATGTTCTTTAATCTGGCGTGTAACTAAAAACTACCAGACGCAGTCCATTGATGTTGTTGAGCGGTGTCGAAAAATCAGTCACGAACGCTGTGTGGGTCTGATGAGGCACCGTAAACGTTATGTCATGACGTAAGATGACGCAAAATCCTTTGAACCTAAATTTCAACCTTTGCCCTGACGTACCATGGTGCCAAGAAAAGTCAACCATGGAGGCGAGTGTATATGAGGTGACAGCTAAATATTTTTTCATCGAATCCTACTGGCCCGCCGTCCTGAACATTTTAAACTTCATTAGTGCCGAGCCAAAAGAAGTTTGCCACCCTGCTGCATCTCGCTGTAGGAACCTGGCAACCTCCTTAGGTGCGCGGTCCTCGGCGCGCGCGCGGCGTCACCGCATGGAGGCTGCGGCCAGTTACCGTCCGTGCAGCCCCGTGCCGAGCGGCGCAGCGGAGCGGTGCGCGTGGCGGCTCGCGGCGAGCTGGGGCCTTGCCTGAGGTGTAAGAGTAGTCATGTGCGCGCTTAACCCGAACGCGCGGCCCGTCCAGGCGCAGTCGGCCTCGGCTGTGACTGGCCTTTCTGCGGAATGTCGCGACGGTCCAACACAACGACCACGTCGTGAAAGGCAGGGCCGGGAACGGTCTGGCGGGCCGAATGTCGAATGATGACGACGGAACCGCTGTGTCCGGCAGTCGTCGGTCCCGATGTGGAGGAGGTAAAAACCGGGTGGGGCAGTGCGAACCAGGCGGC
>NW_011369951.1:16683497-16689612 GCF_000735185.1 Notothenia coriiceps | reverse complement strand
CGACTGGCCGTTCATGGTTATGAAGGTGTTAATGACAGCCTCAACCCTCGCTCTAATTGGACACGTTATTGTCATTACCGAACTCTTGCGTTTATGTTCAACATGGGTTGTATTCTTTTTTCGTAAAAAAACAATAAATTGGAAAAAATAACAAAAGAGAGTGTATGGGGAGACAGTCATGGGGTGCCATGGAGATCCCCCAGGTGCATATGGGGGGTAAAGTCTTAGTAACCGAGGATTATGATGTGTACAAACGTTACACAAATTCGGCGGAGACTCGTCAACACCAAAGACGACGGAACAAGTTTATTGTAGATACTTCCGGGTTTTGGATTGACCTTGGAGAGGTAGATGGCCAGTGAACTTGGTCTACTGGTAGACCAAATGGTTTGCATCCGGCCACCTGACTCGAAGATGTTGGTAAATTTTTTCACATTATAGTTTAATTTTCCAATACTTTGATCTCTACCGTTTAGGCCTTGGAAACATGCACTAGACTCAGAAGACTCAGTCAGTAACTTCTCTCGCCTAGTATGCCAGGAAAACTCAGTAACTACTCATTCGTAGTGGTTCTCGCATTCTTTTAGGATGGGCAACTTGGCTTTTCAACAACTTAAAGTGCTCTGTATTAAATTTGATTGCAATTTCAATTGGAGGCATGTGTCACAGAAAACGAAATTTTTTTTTACAACTATGTTTTTTTTTTCCCCAATAAACCACTACTCCAGACGACCAACTGAGCACGTAGCTCCTGCTCAGACGACAGCTAGAGACTTAGAACGACGAAATATGTGCCAATGCCTGAGAACTCAAGCGGTGCTCCAAGACGATACAGAAACGGTGTTACTCAGTCCCTAAACGCTTAGAAGACTAAGAGAGGAGCAACTGAGACACGTGGTTTTTCGGCGCCCTTCATCCTACGACTCTGCCAACGAGCGCTGGACCACAATGTAAATCTTTATTACAGATACAATGACAACGACTTTAGAGGAGGGGTGGTCTGTTCAGACCTAGAGACCTAGACGAGTATGCCACATGCCGGAGACTCAGGGGTGATAAGACGTCCTTCATTTCCTTCAAAGGGTACTAAGTCACTCAGTCCTAAAACGCTTGAAAACTACATCTAACTGGCGTGAAACGCGAAAAGCCAGCTAGAACCGGTTTTCGGTACTTAGAGCCGGCTCCGCTGCGGTGGAAACAGGAAGAACCAGAGCTAAATCAGGCTCTAGCCTGGAACCAGTTGCAATAGTATATTGTATATGTATATGTATTTTAAGCAGAAGTAGGGATAAATGTGTGTTTCCATTAATAAAAAGGGTTAGCCTGTCAGGTGGGCGGAGTATGTGTGTTGTCGCAGCTGGTTGTGGATGAGGGCAGCGTGATTGGCTGCTGCCTGCCAAGCCTTCCAGAGAGCTACGTGGATTGGCCGGTGGTTGGTTAAAGCGAGGAGCCGGGACATTTACCAGGAGGGCCGGGAGAACGGGAAAGGTGAAGCTACGAGGTGAAGAGGGAACGGGAAGCAAGGCTCTGGACGGATCGACGAGGAAGCGACCGTGAGGCGAAGGTCCACTGTGGAAGTTCTGCTGCACTGCGATTGGCTGCCAACCGCTGATCGACGGGTCGGTTGAAGGCAGAATTGCAACGCTCCCAAGTTCCTGTTTATTGCAACGCACCCTAGTTCTTGTTTATTGTAACCCACCCTAGTTCCTGTTTATTGCAACGCACTCAAGTTCCTGCTTATGGCAACGCACTCAAGTTCCTGATCATTGCAACGTCCAATCAGGGCGTATCTGAGTCGGACGCGCTCCGAACTATTGGGAGACGCATGCCAAGTCTCCAGCTGCTGTCTTCCAACCAGATCCCTGGGTCGCTCAGTATTGGAACACGCTGCGCTTAAGGAAGGGTGAGAGAAATAACTTTTAACTCCTCTCGGTCTGAGGTGTTCCTGACCGAGAGCGGACCCATAACTATTTTAACTCGGGCCATGTCTTTGCAGGCTGTCACTGGTTAAATGAACAAAGGGTGTATGGAGTGCAAATAGTGCCACTCGTTGTCATTTGGCCACCAGTGCCAGTGACTGTTCCGTTTGACTCCTTAGCGGCCAGTGAGTGGGAGAGCATGTTTATTGTGTGATGTGTGTAGTGCTTTCTTTAAATAGAACTAGAAGTGTCATGTGTGTAGTGATTCCCTAATAGAAGTGCCAGGTGTTTGCGTTATTTGCATGCTTTTGTGATCTTTTACTGTTAGTTGTACCATTGATAGTCCCTCCGGCCAGCAGGGAGTGGGGTAGAGCAGTAACAGCCTGAATGACGGGGTGGTCTATAGGCACTGCATTGCTTGGCCTTGTGATACATTTCCATGTGAGAAGCTTGGCTGATATGGTCCCTTACTGTTAACTTAATTTATAATAAAGATTATTGTGTTACCTGATATGTGCCTGCTCCTCGTGTGTGTGGGTTAATTTGGGGATTAAAAGAACTGGGTTCCAGCAAGTGGGCCATTACATAGAGGGCTCACTCGCGACATTGTTGCATAGCAACCACCTTGCACTATGTTTTGTGCAGAAGGCAACGGAGGACTATTTTAGTCGGGCCGAACCACGCTCCTTAGCTGTGATATAATGAGCATATACCACGGCCTGTCGTGAGCTATTGCTTAATTATATCTGTTGTGTGAAACGTATTTACTTCATTACTGTAATTGAATTGTTAGCATGTTGCATAGTATAACTGTATAAACATCCTGCATCCTAAGTGTCCGGATTACAGAAGCAACAGTAAATCGGCTTAGATTAGGCTGAACCTTCTGAACGTCTTCTCCCTCCAGCTCCACCTCTACCTCTCATTCCTCCTCCTCTCATTCTCAGCCCAGCTCTTCCTCTTCCTCTTGCTCATGCTTCCATGTTGGCTTCCATTGTTGCTGTAAGAAAGTACTCACCTGTGGTCTTTTTATAGTGCAAACATCCTGATTGATGAGCCAACAATTATGCTATCAGGTGTTTGGTCAGGTGGAACGTGTTTATTGATATTTGGTCCATGTGTGATGCATTTTGAATATCAGTGTTTTAAATCTGCTAACACATGACTTTATGTCAGATTCCTGTGTCTCACGTGGAGAAACGTGTGCAGTGGTTTGCAAATTGTGTGAAAAGCTGAAAACGGAGGGTCTGGGTGTAGGGCAGTTCTCAACTGGTGGGTCGCGACCCAAAACTGGGTCGCAGACCCGCTTCGAGTGGGTCGCGGATGTGTTAGTAAAGAAAAAAAAAAGAAAAAAAAAATTGGAATTCTTTTTTTTTTTTCTGGGGGGGGGAGAGTCAAACTTTTATTTTGAAGGCCCGATTTTCTAACGCTGTGCATGCAGTCGGCGTTGGACTTGAAGTACCGGAGACCATAAACGGTTTTGAAAACTTCTGTCACGTAGTGATCATCTTCTCAATAAAATATCTTTGCTGATGTTTTTTCGAGTCTTCTGGCCAATCAGAATCAAGATTGTTGCCGGAAGTCCCCACGGAAAATAACTTAGAACTCTTCTTCCATGGGTACAACTTCAGATAAAAATGAACACATAATGAAATATGACCCCCGGTTTGATGATTGACAGGTCACAGAACAATTGGAGCTATCTACCCTTATCCACAATTTAAAGTAAGTCACACAGACTATCTCCTCTTTACTCTTCTCGCAGCAAGATGTCAGAACAAAGCGAAAAACAAACAATGGCATAAAATATTATTAATATGTCGGGTAGTAATAAATGTATTTATTTTCTTCTCAGAGTGTACCAGAATAGTTTATGTTAGTATTTCTAAAAATCTCCTGGGGGAGAATCCCCCCAGACCCCCCTTTGGTTGGGTTTTCAGCATGTGTGCCTTTTTATATAGTTCAGCTTTGATTCCATCATCTCATTAAACTTTTTTTAAAAGCATACTTTAGTTCTGTGAAGGGATATAAGGGATATATGCACTGTACTTCACTTTTATTCATATTGTATGCTGAAAAGCGTATATATTACAGCACGTTTTTTTGTTGAATCGATTTGAGTGCTTCAAAATGTTGGGTTGCGATGTATTGACCAAGTAAAAAGTGGGTCCCGAGGCCTGACTAGTTGAGAACCACTGATGTAGGGGTAGGGTGTAGGGGGACGGTTTGGGAAAGGGCCTCAAACAGTCCTTCGGTGCCACTCGATGACGTAGTATAGGCTGCTTGAAATAGTGGCTCTGCAGCAGGTTTACTCGACATTGAGAAACGGCCAGGGAGAATGAAAATACAAATCAAAGAAAACGAAAAGAAAAAGGTGGGGCCGAAAGGCAAGAGAAAAAAAGGTGAAGTCACTCGCAGGTGAAGCATATAAATGTCGCAAATTGACAGATCGTTTTGACAGCAGCACCACAAGCACTGTCATCAGCAGCTTAGAACAAGTGCAAGATGATGAAGAGAATGATGAGGGCGCGAGTTCAGATATACAGCCAGCGTCCTGCGTCCATGATGAGGGACAGAGAGTTGAGCTGGTGGAAGAACCATCTCAACTGGCACATACAAGTGCAGGGCAAGAGCAAAAGGTGGGTGAGAATTATCCCTTGAACTGCATAAATGCAGTTTTTAATTTGTTTTTAATAACTAATAACAAATAGTACTGTATGTTTTTGTGTTTACTGTTTTACGATGTCCCATGTGTTTAAAGTGGACCTACAATATCATGCTATATTTGAATAATATAGTGTAGGACCATACCTATTTATACTTTTTATTTTTCAAAATACCAAACAGATCATGCATTTTAGCCATTCCTCATTTCGCTCAATTTAACAGTCTTTCATGCTCGGATTCAGTGAGAACAGCACCATCTGGTGGCCTGAAATATGTACTACAGTGTCTCCAGTGCTTTCGAACGGCAATGTCCGTGGTTGTCTCCTCCTGATTGGTGGAGTTGGCCCAATAGCCGTAGCGCCAATTCTGTGACGTGATACAAGTGTTCAAATCTGGATCAGTCTGTATCAGATCCGTTGCAGCCACTTTTCTTTTAGAAATTTGGGTATGGAGGAAAATAGAGAGGGTTGTGTTTTCTGACACTTGGTGAGTTCCCTGGAAAACCGGGGACACATATTCATGTATAAAAGACGTACAAAAGTGCATTTTGCATGATAGGTCACCTTTAAGACATCTGAGGAGTGTCTTCCCTCTTTAGGTGAGAATCTTGAACAGCCTAATAAACAGCTGATTTCTTATAACTAATAGTAGGCTACTGTATATTTTTTTTCCGCACCTGGGAACAACAGCTACATTACAACCAAATGTTCTTAAGCTTGCTTCCTGTGGTCACCGGGCTTCCCCTTACATAAACCCTCTTTCTCAATATATAAACTTTGCGGTTTCTCTCCACACTCAGTCCTCAAAGAGGAAAGCCTGCGTTAACAGTAGATCAGGGGAGGTGTAAAATAGGTGGACATTGGTACATTTTGTGTGGATTTACCGTCGTGGGCTTAAACAATACATCAGAAGTAGAAGGTCAGTATGAAAATGTATCTTGTTAATATGTTATTTTAAAATATTTTTACTTTGGAGTTTGACAGAACAGACTATATCCCGTACAATTTGGTATAAGAAAAAGGAACTGAAATCTCTGTAGGCTACTTTTTACCAAACCAGAAGTTATTACATATGGAGCCCCGGCCTAAAGGGACATGGAAAAAAATAAAATAAAGAGAGAGAGAAAAAAATAAAGTCAGGAAAACGGGTCCGTTATCCTGACTTTATTTTATTTTTTACTTTATTTTTTTGGAGAAAGTTACCGGTGCGCCAAGGAGGGAGTGGAGCTTACAGGAGACAACCATTTCATTTAATTGCAGACTGTTATGTTTACGTGGGGAAATGACAGTGCATACATTATTTGAGATATATTTCCAACTCAGACTTAATTTTAAGGAGATGTCGGCCAGAGGGGTGTGTTTAAAAACGTAGCAGCCTGCGGTCACTACAGGAGACGGCGGGACGTTTAACTCCAGCACCAGTTTAGCACCAGCGCGCACACACACACACACACACACACACACACACACACACACACACACACACACACACAAACGTAACACACTTCGTATAGACATACTATTAACTAA
>NW_011369951.1:16662900-16683457 GCF_000735185.1 Notothenia coriiceps | reverse complement strand
GATACACGACAGGGGAGTCTCCGTCACCGCCGCAACGCGTTATAAAGCCCCGCGAGGGGGGACGTCCACGCCTGGTTACCCGGCGGTGGAGGGGATCTTAGTTATTATCTCACTGTACCTTATCTGTAAGCGCCGTGAAAAAATTTACAAATAAAAAAGTCCGTGTAGAAACATGTTGGTCATATACCATTCATCCTTGAAAGACATATTATATCGTAGCCTAAATTTCGGTCATTCCAGTCATCCGTGTGAAAGACTGATTAATATGTAGACTAAATTTTCGTCATTTATGCGGGTCCATTTCCTTGACATTAGTTATTTGGTAGTGTAGCACCCCTAATTTGAGGTACACTGGGTTTATTTTTGTTTAAATGTAATTTGTATAAACACTCTTTTGTCTTTATTCTACATGAAAATGTTAGAGATTCCATTCAAATCTGTTGATTATTCATATCTTCCTCAGGAATAGTATGTTGAGGTTTTAATGCTAAATGTATATCATTTTCTCACAGGATATAGAATGAGACTACACAGTTTTGATCCATTGTGTATGAATAAATGCTTCAGCTCTTCAGACCAACATAGTAAGATGTGGTATCGGTCTGGTCTGTTTAATAAAGCAAATCTGCCACTTTTATATTGTAGAATTTGTAAAATAAAAGCAGTCTTTAATTGTTTGTCCTAAACATAGCAATATATGCTTTTGAAATGTAACATGTCTTTGAAAAAATAACAGTATACAGTTTATATTGTGTATCACCTTTAGCTTGAAAATACATAGATGTGTTTTTTTTTACCTATAAAATAAATAAATATACAGAGAGACACTTTATCGATCCCAAATTGGGAAATAATTTTACAGCAGCAGTGTGTTCAGGTATTACAATATTTAAAGTTGGAATAAAGCATAAACTACACAACACAAGTATAATGCAATCCATGAGAGAAGTCCGATATTTTCATGAAAACTTCCCAGGAGTGACCGAGTGGACTCCGGAGTTTGCTGCATGAGTTGCACTGTATGATATGTGGTGTAGTGGGCTGTCACTCAAAAACTGAGTAGCCAATGGAGATGCACCCCTGAAAGTCCCGCCCACCTGGGACGTTTGTGTCAGAATCGAAAACAAAAAATGAGGGAGTACAAACGAGAAGAGCTGCAGTGAGAGCAAAAGTCGGATCATTGAGAAATTGAAGCAAAGAGAACAGCAAACAAAAATATATGTTAACAGAAAGAAAAAAATACTTATAGTTTACATGATTACACAAATGATTTGTTTGCAACTTATAGTTTTATTTTTTTCTATTAAACTCTTGCTTGATTCTGATTAAGTGTTGCTTTATCTTTATGAAATAAAAACTAATCTCATATCTTGTAACATGGCAGTTGTATTCAGGTGTTATGAAATAGAGAGAGCTGAGGCAGGAAATAGTGAAAAAAATACGTTCTGATGAAATGTTTCTTGTGCAATGATCTGTCCTAAATATTGCATTAGGGAAAAACCAACTTTGCAAGCCAGTACTTCATGTACTCTTGATTCTTTATGAAAAACAAACTGCATTAGAAATTAAATATAAAAAAAGCTTTATTAAGTTAGAAATTACCAAATACAAATTAAATGTAAAAGAAAATAGCCTTTTCCACACATCCAAAATATGTCGTAATTTACATATATCTAAACAAATTTATATATTATATACTGTATAGCTGTATATCAAACATTTTTTGGGGTATATAGCAAATGATTCATCTTATAGGCATACATACTTTTTGTACCAAATGTTAAGGAAATACATCCTATAATTCAATGTATGAGTCAACACAGTGTATCAGTTTAGTTGGTTGGCCAGAGACCTGAGTTCAGGCTCATCCACCTCTTTTCCCGGCACGCTGCCGCTCCTGTCCTTGTGCTTGCTTTTGAAAGGCCTCCCGAGTTTAACCGAGAGCGTGTTCAGGACGGAGCTCTCGTCCGGTGAAGAGCTGCTGCGGCTAATGCGACCACTTCTGGCGAAGGTAGACGTGGTCCTGCTCTCGGAGTTGGTGGCCTCGAAGAGCTTTCCCATGAAGCTGAGGCCGGCGTTGCGGATGTGGGAGCTGCCGGCGAACACGTACAGAATAGGATTGATCGCACTGCTGAAGTAGGCAAACGCTGTGACATTTGGACGGGCTGCAAGGGCGGCATCAACAGTGGATTTACTGTCCTGCAACAGACCCACTACCTGTTGGAGAAAGACGGGGGAGGGTGGTTAAAACAAAACAAGCCTGGTCAGAACCTTTAGACAAGATAAGATAAGAAGTACTTTATTGATCCCCAGTTGGGAAATGTTTGTGTTGCAGCAGCAAGGTTGTGTTGTTCATGTTCACTCCATCAAAACACATCACCCCTGTTGTTTGTCTTTAAGGAATACTGTTCTGACTCACTACTTTATTTTTCAGTCAATTCTACTTCACCATTTTTTCTCAATTGGACTTAAGCAACTGTCCATAAAAGTCGGCACTTTCACCATCAGTTTCACATTAATAGCTATGAGTCACTTGGACACTAAATGTAAAAAAAAAACTGTTGAGTTTTAGTCACTTCCTACAATAACGAAAAACAGCAAAGCAGAACCAACTGCATAGCGAGAGTCGAAGAGTTCATTTTGCAACAGTATGCAAAGTCTTACGACATAGCCCTGTTTTAAATACAGCGTTGGAGTTTTCTTATCAGATTAGGGAAATAGTAACCCTTTTTGAAAATGGATTGATGATCATATGTCAAAGTAAACAGCACTGAAATTATGGAAAATATTGATTTGTGTTTGTATATTTTAAGTGTATTGCATAGAAATGTTGTTAATATTTTACTGAAATGTCAGTTTGGTTGACTGATGAATGATGATATGAATGGTTGAAGGTTACTTCCTAAGCATTGGTTCATTTCATAGACTGTCAAGAATGGATTTGACCACTTCGATGTCACATTTGTTATTTAATGCTGTGTATTCCCACAACATCTTGGCGGGAAACACCACATACCTGAACATAAAGCATACTTTTGGCATTTAACGGAATCAGTATCTATTTCTGGCCCATTTAGGTCAAACTCATCAATATAAAACTCACCTCTATGATGTTGACGATGTGATACGGCAGCCAGAAAACTGCAAAGGTACAGATGATCATCAGGATGAGGCGGCTGCCTTGTGCTCGGCGCTGGAACTTGGCACTCTGCAGACGACAGATGACGGAGGAGTAACATGTGTTGATGAGGGAGAAAGGCAACAGACAGGCCATGATGGTCTCAAACAGGTACTGGAAGACCCGGTGACCCTTGCTCTTCCAGTGGTACGGCATGCAGAAGCTCAAAGAGATATTGTTTGGGAAAATCTTCTTCACATTACTTACAGAAAAAAAGAGGAAAAACACACAAATATGAAGTCAATGTTAAAGTAGATATACCATGCAGAGTCAATTCTGTAACTTAATTTAATAATGTTTTAATGGATCTACTAACCCTTAATAACAGTATAGCAAATGTCGGCAATTTCCTTGAGTATATTATTATTATTAAAATGTGTGACAATGTAGAAACACAGCATTTAATTATGCTTTATATGGAAGTTACAAAACTATGAGGCAACCTTAAATTGCATTCGATATGTAAGAGCATGAACACATACACTGGTAAAAAACTGTTGTTACTATATTTTAAACTCTTGCCACACCATCCAACAATTTTAATTTTTATTAATACTATAAAGTCCAAAAAAGAAATTTGAAATGTTTTCTCACTTGTTGAAAAGACACATGTTTATGATCCCTTATTCAGAATTTTCAAAAAATCTCTTCAAATTACTACAAAGTTAACGCCGTACCCTTTACTTTTTTTGTTGTTGTAAAAACAGATATCAATTTGATTGACTTCAGTTTGTCAGCAACCATTCAAAACTAAACTTTTCGAATAAAGAAACGTAATATATTTAAAGATACGACATGTTAGCCTCACCTGCGGTAAAAAGGCATCGGCAGTGACATGAGGAACGCCAACACCCATATGACGAGCAGCAGAATCAGGAGGGAGCGCTTGGTTCTCATCCTCTGGGACAGAAACGGCCTGGACACGGCCAACCAGCGGTCCATGCTCATCAGGCAGATGAGGTAGATGGAGACGTACATGTTCACACTCGATAGGTAATGCACCAGCTTGCATGCTGCCGAGCCAAACTCCCAGCCTCGGCCTCCAGCCAGGTAGCGCAGGAACAAAGGGGCGCTGAGCAGCACGAAAGCATCCGCCATGCTCAGATTCAGCACCAGCAAACAGGTCACTGAGCGCTTCTTTACCCGGCACAACACTGTCCAAACAACAAACAGGTTCCCAGGGAAGCCCAGAACAAAGGCGAGGGTCAAGATGGCGATGCCGACCATGTGGTTGATGGACAGAGGAAGGGAGAAAGAAGAAGACTGCTGGGAGATGGTGGTGGTGATATTGGACGCCATCAGGAAAGCCTTAGAAGAATCTGAGTGAGGCTTTGAGAACTGTGAGATTTACACAACAGAAAAAAAGACAGGAAACAGGATATGTTGAATTAACGTTTGTTAGGTTCAAATGTGTGTCAACGCTTTGAGATGTCACCCAACATGTTTTTTCCTGTTCTGCTACTTTAAATCTACACTACATATTTACGGAAAGTGGACCTGCCTGTTATCAGCATAAATGGACCTCAACATATTATTAACTGCCTCTTTATTTAAAGGATTGATACTTTTACAAGTGGTGCATGTCCTGCCTTCTACAGTGATGTGACAGGGTTTCATAGATATATATATACATCTGTAAGACTTGTCTGCAGCAAACAAATAGAAGATTACTGTATATCATGAATTTTAAAAAGTATACTTTGACCTGTCGATAAATGTATTATTTCCTGCATTTTGTCCCTATTTCGCAATTTGTGCCATTTATAAGGACACTAGTGAAATGTGGACAGAAAGATAATTTTTCTTATACCAGCAAGTCAGCACTTTATTATTACAGGTACATTTTCCTTCAGTCTGCCAAATTATTATGAGAATGTAAGTTCTGTCACATCAGTTTTATACCAAATGATTACCAAGACGCAGTGGCGACTGGTCATTAGGGCACAGCCCCACCTAGTGTCAGCAGAAAGTAATTCAAATAATAATTCCAAATAAATGCAAATAAATGCAAAAACAATACATCTTAAAATATATTTTAAGATCATGTTTAATCATCTGATTCAAGCCCCGATCTAGCCCCTCTCTCTCACTGTCAAAGTGAATGGTTGCTGTAAAAACTACACTGCGCATGCTCAGAGTATTTTTCTATTCAATGTGTGCGGCAAAAAATTAATCACCATATAGGGCTCTGTGCTGACATACCTACCATACGTCATCTCATAATTCAGAGAGCTGATTGGCTGTAAGTACGTGTGCCGCGAAAATAGTAGTTGTTTGTGAAGAGGAGACGAGAGAGAGCAGCGTATAGAGTGGCAAAGTCACGCCCACCTACTTCCGCCCCATGGGACCTTATTTCTGAAAAATTATTTATTGAAGTCAATGGGGAGAGAAAGATTATCTTTCGATCCCGTTTGAATTGTGCCATGAATTACACATGTTTGTCAATCTTAAAAAATCATTTCCATGTAAAAACAATCACAGTTTGTCTTAAAACTGTTGAAATATAAGACTATGAAAAATACTAGAAAAACTAGAAAGACTACAAATCCCAGAGTCGCGTAAGTGAATTTAGCTAGCTGACATTCACGTAACACATTACACTCGTGTTACTCACCGAAACCTTGTAAAGCCGGTCCCGCATGCTGGAACCGACTAACTCCCCTTTTGTGTATGTTCAGCTCTCAACATGGCCAGACTTGTAGTGTTTTTCACCTCTTTTAATACTTTTCGCTTCATTCTGAAAGAAAGAGGTGAAATGTGCTAACGTGTCGGCCATCTTGGTGTTGGTGACGTATGCAAGAGTTGTAGTTCATTGAGCGCTTCACACAAAAAAATGTGTTACTTCACAGTTTTACGGCACATGTTTATGTTTTTGACTTGCAAAATTATCTTTTAAATTGACAAACATCATATGTGTAATTTGTTGCACAATTCAAACGGGATCAAAAGATAATCTTTCTCTCTCCATTGACTTCAATACATACTTTTTCCGAAATAAGGTCCAATGGAGGTCCCCTGGAAGGGGAGGGACTTCGCCACTCTATAGCGATTAAAATCAGTAAAACGGAAGGAAAATGAATGAAGTTGACCATCTACTTCAGCTTTGGTAAGTTCATTTTATGTCATATATTTTGTTGATCTTCTGTGTTTTGCCCAGGCTAATGCTCTGCTGGATCGATTGATATTGTGACCTCAGTGATGAGTGTCTGTGTTGTCCTTATATCCCTCCCTCTGTACCACCTATAGCTATTTGTTTACGTGTTTAAAAAAGCACCAGAAGCTTATATATACACATCTAAGTTGTTCGTGCCCCACCACTTTTGTACATATAAAAGAAGGCCAAGAAGGCAAATAAACTGTGAAATTAAAATCTTTCTAATCAGCTATCTCCGAACAGAAAGCAACAGAAATCTGCACTCGTTGTGAAGCAAAACAAGAATAATATTCAAAAATAGTTATGTAATTATGGAGCCCCTAAAGGGACATGGAAAACAAAAAAGAGAGAAAAAAAAAGTCGGGATAACGGTTTGAGAAAAAATAAATAAAAAATAAAGTCAGGATGACGAATTAGTTTCTCGTGCGCACGAGAAACTAATTCGTCATCCTGACTTTATTTTTTTTTGTTGAGAAAGTTACCGCCAAGGAGGAAGTGGAGCACAGGAGACAACCATTTCATTGCAGACTGTTATGTTTACTTGGGGAAATGACAGTGCATACATTATTTGAGATATATTTCGAACTCTGACTTCATTGTATGGGCATCTCGGCCAGGGGTCTACTTGTTTAAGCACCGGATTGGCAAAACAGGAGAGTCTGTTTTAAAGGGAAACAAACACTCAGAACACATGCACACGGAGCTGAGCAGAGCTCAAACAAATTCACATCAATCATGCAGACTGGTGACCGGACATCTCCTTCATAAAACTAATAAAAGGGGGAGTAATCGGGCAGTTTAATCTGTCTGTCTGTCTGTCTGTCTGTCTGTCTGTCTGTCTGTCTGTCTGTCTGTCTGTCTGTCTGTCTGTCTGTNATTCAAATCTGTTGATTATTCATATCTTCCTCAGGCTAGGAATAGTATGTTGAGTTTGTAATGCTAAATGTATCATTTTCTCACAGGATATAGAATGAGACAACTCTCATTCTATATCCTGTGAGAAAATGATACATTTAGCATTACAAACTCAACATACTATTCCTAGCCTGAGGAAGATATGAATAATCAACAGATTTGAATGGAATATCTAACATTTTCATGTAGAATAAAGACAAAAGAGTGATTATACAAATTACATTTATTGAAATTTGAACCAGAAGAAGAAGTCTCAAAGAATGTTTTAAATAAAAGGACATAAAACAAAAAGGTGGATAATAATAACATCTATTAAAGGTATATGTAAAGACATTTAGTCAAATTAAATGACACTGAGCCATTGATAAGTAACAGTAACTTCAGCGTGGATGAAGCTGGTGCAGGTCTTTCTTCATGCCCCCCCTCCGTGCTGTCCCCTCAGAGGAAGTGGGAAAACTATGGGCTCAGAACAGTCTCATAATACACACATGCACACAGAAGGATTCAAACTTGTAATTCATGATCCGCAAAAGGATTCACACTTGTATTTACGGATCCACACTTGTGTTTTTCAATGCACACACAAATGTGTTCCGTTTCATATACATATAAATAAAATCCAAATACAGAAAAAAGTTTTACATATGTATTTTTGATCCTCACATATTTGTTTTCCNGAAGACTAAGAGGCGCTGTGGCTTAGTTGGTGAAAGCGCCTGTCTTGTAAACAGGAGATCCTGGGTTCAAATCCCAGCAGTGCCTCAGATAGAAGAACAGTCAGAACACTTTTAAAATAAATGTGAAAGAATCCAAACATCTAGCACACCTGTACATCACAGCAGACAAGTTAGAGGTATGTACTATTTGTAAAAAAAAAAAAAAAAGACCAAAATCTTCTTCTAACTTCTAACTTAAACCTATTGAACTGGTTCTTGAGATTTAATACACGTTTTGAATCCCTAACACTTCAGGGCCTTAGATAACAATAGTTGTTGTTGTTGTTGGGCCAAATTCATCTGATAGACACAGGTCATTAATACTAGGAAGTTTCCCTTTATCTAATTATAGTCAAGTGCAAGAACAAGAGGCTCTGTGGCTTAGTTGGTGAAAGCGCCTGTCTAGTAAACAGGAGATCCTGGGTTCAAATCGCAGCAGAGTCTCACATAGGAAAGTGTCTTGAACTGTTTTCACTATGAAGACATAATAAGAGTCCAATAAGCTACTGCAAACAACCTTAAGGTCCGCTTTTAAAAAATATCTAGTTTACAATTGTCAAAGGGCTTCTCTATCTTTATTCTAAATCACTCAGACCCCTAGGTAACACGATTAGTTATATGAGCAAAATTGATGTGATAGAAACAAGTGATAAATACTACTAATACTTTTTTGCTGTATCGATTAATGGCGCTGTGGCTTAGTTGGTGAAAGCACCTGTCTTGTAAACAGGAGATCCTGGGTTCAAATCCCAGCAGTGCCTCACACAGGAGAACCCTCTGAACTCTTTTAACAGAATTTAAACAGTCCAAAAAACTGCAAAGGTTTACTCAGGATTGCTAACGAAACCCCATTGAAGGTGTTGTTGAGAATCCATACACGTTTTGTATCCATTTTATTCCAACAACATAGGATACACTAGTGTTTCATCTACGGGCCAAACTGATGTGGTAGAAACAGGTTTTGAATAGTCAAATATTTTTCGCCTCCGGGCACAGTTGAGCTTCTTTCATAGGAACGAACCAGTTGTCTTTATAGAGTGTGTGTGCATGACATGCACACACACACCATGAGGGGAACCGAAAGAGATCTGACGAACCAAAGCACATCAAGAAGAAATGACCCAGGGTCATAACGCTTCTGACTGAGAGGATCAATACCACTCTCATGTCTGAACACTCAATATGAAGACGGTCCAGCTGCAGGGAGGAGGATTGCTTAGCTTAGGATGGAGCCAGGCTAGCATGTTGCTAAGCTAAGCATCATATTCACAGTACAGAGAGATATCGATCTTATCATGTAACTCTAGGCAGTAAGCAAATTGACATATTATTCCAACTGTTCCTTTAAGAGCAACTGAATTTGAAGTCTTCACTGTGTAAATCTCAGGCATACGGTTTCCAAAATGCTAAATTGATGTTAATTGCAGTTCATTTGCAAAACTAGTAGTTAAAGTTTTCAGATTGATGTTCTTACTGAGGCACTGCTGGGATTTGAACCCGGGATCTCCTGTTTCCAAGACAGGTGCTTTCACCAACTAAGCCCCAGCGCCACTTAAAGACCACGAACTAGAAAACCTAGATGTAGATAATACTGGATTGAAACCCTTTAAAAACCCAACTTCACCTTTGTTGAATTGTTCATTTCATTTGTGGTTAAAGCAGCTATTTTTAAATCATTCAAAGACAGCTTAGTTTATACCATAGCCTAAGAAGGGGATATTCAGTTTGTTGAGTCAGAACTAAGATACATTAAATCCCACAATCTGGTCTTTTGAAAGACAATAGTTGCCCTTGGAAACCAGATTTTAAAGCTACCAGATGGCTTTTCTATCCGAGGCACGGCTGGGATTTGGACCAACTAAGCCACAGCACCTCTTAGTGTTTGTTTACAGCTGAATGAAGACTATCACATAAGACACAATAGATGTGACCGATACTGTATTCAAAACACTTAAACACTTCTAGTTGAAGAGGTGCTGTGGCTTAGTTGGTGCGTAGGATTCAAGGAAGCATAGCGATGATTCAACACACTGAACTTACTTTTCCTTTACAGTACTTTGAATAAAATGGCAATCTCATTGATATAATTTGCAGAATCTTGAAAAGCCAAAGCAATTGCCTTGTTATTGTTTTGCCATTCGCACTGTTTAACAAATGTTCACCCTTCAGGACCAGTGTTTAGTAACTTCACACAGTTGTCATTAAAGAGCAAATCTGTGTGTTTGCACAATCCATGCACGAGGTCCAATGGGTTTTAGTGCAAGAATGTCACATTAAGAATTCCTTTAAAAAAGTATTGTGAAGGCTTCCATGGTTTCAGCTGCTTAGGCAGGGATGTTCAGTTTTTTGAATAAGCAGTAAGAGACTTTAAGTCCTACACACTGGTCCTTTAAAGGATAGAGATGTCTCACCTGTCTGAGGCACTGCTGGGATTTGAACCCAGGATCTCCTGTTTACAAGACAGGCGCTTTAACCAGCTAAGCCACAGCGCCTCTTATACTTGCTCTCGACTATAATTGGATGAAGGGAATGAAAAGGTTTGACTTCATAGTATTATTTACTTGTTTCTATCAGATGAATTTGGCCCATAGAACAACAACTAGTGTTATTTAAGGGCCTGAAGTGTTAAGGATTCAAAACTTATATTCATTCTCAAGAACTAGAACAATGGGTTTTGGTTAGAAGTTCTAAAAGAGAACATTGTTTTTACAAATAATACATACCTTTAACTTGTCTGCTGTGATGTAGAGGTGTGCTAGATGTTTGGATTCTTTCACATTTATTTTAAAAGTGTTCTGACTGTTCTTCTATCTGAGGCACTGCTGGGATTTGAACCCAGGATCTCCTGTTTACAAGACAGGCGCTTTCACCAACTAAGCCACAGCACCTCTTGTTGATTCTCTCTGCTGCATGAAAACGATCAAACATAGATGTGAACAATACTGGATTAAAAAGCCTCAAATCTAAGCTTTGCTTTTTTTTCTACATATTAAGTCAAAACACCGTTCTTGTAAAACAGAAGAGCCTGGGTTCAAATCCCAGCAGAGCCTCACATAACATATGGATCCTTTGGAACAAGTGTTAAGCATTTAGTGGATCCACATTGTTATCTCTCAAGATCAGAGTGGTTGGTGTACATCAAATCCTACATACTGGTATTTTGAAGGATATAACCTGTATTTCTTTCTAAGGCACTGCTGGGATTTGAACCCAGGATCTCCTGTTTACGAGACAGGCGCTTTCACCAACTAAGCCACAGCGCCTCTTTTTGCTGTTGCAGCTGCATGAAAACTATATTATGAGACACTCTAGATGTGACCAATACTAGATTTAAAACACTTAACATGTCGGCATTTTTTATTTAAACGCCTTTCTTGTAGAACAGGAGGACTTGGGTTCAAATCCCAGCAGTGGCTCACACAAAGCACCAATATACACATCCTACGGGACGAGTGTTTAGTGCATCTACATTGTTGTCACTTAAGATCCAATCTGTGTGTTTGCACAATCCATGCACCGGGTCCAATGGGTTTTATGGTAAGAATGTCACATTAAGAATTCATCTGAAAGTCCATTTAAGGCCTCCATGGTTTCAGCTCTAGGCAGGGATATTCTGTTTATTGAATAAGCAGTACTTTAAGTCCTATCTATATATATATTATGTCAAAGCTCACATTTGGAGCACTTAATGTGAATTAACGAGGTTTAAATGTCCTTTTTGTGTATTGTGGAACATTTTCCGTTGTTTTTGATGAAGGAACTAATATTAGAAACCTCTTTGTTATTTTTGCTGACTTTTGGTTTGTTGTCTTGGTAGTGGCTCTTCTCTGGAACAATCTTAAATGAACTGTGCAGCTTGTTGGGAGCGCGTAGAGCGAGGAGTGACCTGTTATGTCAAGGTTACTTAGACCTGGGGACATAAAAGCAAATACGTGTTTTTTCTCCAAAACGTCAAAAGTGCATTCCCTGAAATGTCATCCTATTCCTTCAATCCAAGAATTCAACTTCTAAAAATAAGAAGAAGTGATTTGTGTACAGTGATGCTGACGGTCACTGTATCTGATGTTATTCACTACAACAGATCTAAATCACTACGGACTGATGACAATACTATTTGGTCAGAAACGGTGCAGGTCTTAAATATCAAATAGGCGTCACTGAGATTGAGATTGAACTAATTGTATGTGTAGTTTAAAGATAACAGTTATGCATTATACCTTAAAAACATACTTGTAAGTGAAATAAATTAATGTAAATTTAATAAACGACAATTTATATTCAATATTAAAAAATCTAAAGCAGTCAGAATCAGAATATGTATTAGTCCCACAGACGGGACATTGAAGTCGTTCTGATTGTTATAACGAATGCAATCACGTTTACAATAAAAAATGTTTGGTGTGACCTAGAAGCCATTACTTTAGAGTGCTTTAAATAAAACATATATTTAAAGCAATTATTCGCTACCTAGCTTTTTAGATGGGTAGCTAATGTAAGCTAGCTAATAGATAGATAGTAGGTTGGTAGGTAGGTGGATAGATAGTTTTCTGCTATGTATTTGAACATCAGCTATCTTTTCTTTAGCTCAGTTGCCATCGAGGCATCACACTGGTCCGGGTAGCTTGCAAACGTGTTCCTGTCCCGTTACGTGCATTGTGCTCAATATGATTCGGAAAGACGGTGATTCCACTGTGGAAACGGGCCATATTTCCTCCACGATGTACACTGCAACAAGCCCGTTTTTCTCTTACCTTTGTCTTCCCGTCGGGCATTGAGAGTTATTATAAACTGTCCACCTGAGGTTTAGTATGTAGTTCGACCGGCTCATGTTTTTGTAGCTTCTCCTCAGATTTCTGATCAAAGACGTCACATTAAAACACTGGTGATGATTCCACCTATACTTCGTTAATGGTGGATTTGTATAAATGGTGCTTTATTTTATACAAATCAAATGTCACCTTATTGTCATGTTACTCTTGGTGTTAAAACTGATTGTATGTCCATGTCTCAGCGGTGGTTAAATATTCATGCAGCGTTCTCTGTGTGGAGGTCCAGAGCACGGCATGCTTTTATCTGATACCAGAAACACACTCAGCCTCTGTTGTTTTCTGCCTGTTTAAACACACACACACACACACACACACACACACACACACACACACACACACACACACACACACACACACACACACTCTTGTCCTCTCTGATCTCTGTGCACTCGTCCTGCAGGTCCGGATTCACAGAGACGGAGAGTGGACAAACACGTCTACAGATATATATATATATATATATATATATATATATATATATATATACAGAGTGCTTGTTATTTGGTCAATTTTCTCGATCTGAACATAGCTACTGGAAGCACTTTCTGCACCAGATGCATAGTCACAACAGATTTTTGATATACAGAATAAAGAAAGAAATCCACACACTGGTCCTTTGTTGCTTCAAATGAACATTGTATTCACTGTTTTTCTTTAATAGAAGACATTAAAACCCAGATTTTGTTAAAGATAAAAACACCCACTGTACAGTAAATGTGATTCCACGAATAGTCATGAACAGATACACAGTCAGTGAAAGGATACAGAAACTGTTCTTCTTTTTAAATAGCAAAAAGCATGATTTAAAGTGTGATCAAAACAAGCCAAAGAGACACAGCACAGACATGTCTGAAGAATACACAATGTATATTTACATGTTACTTGTTAGACGCTGTTATCCAAAGCAACTTACATACTCAATACTGTTGGCAGAAAATGCATTCACCTTTTTTACAAGGGTCCCTCTCTCAGTCTCCAGCATCATTTGTATTTTAAATATTCACATATAGTTTAATTTGGGTTGAACAGTCGTTATGCAATCAGGAGTAGATCGGGTGCTGTGGTCACATTTGATTTCACACATTATTTCCAAGCATAACGTCTGTAAGTAGATATACATTGGGAAATTATAGCTTGGGTTTAAAATATCAATAATATATCATTAATACTAATACACCACTGTATATATATATATATATATGTGTATGGACTTGCTATACATTAAAATACAATGTGCACATTTATTTAATTAACTTTATATATCTATTTTTTGCTTTTCTTTGAACACTTAAAACATTTTCGTTTATACAACCGTGTTTTATTTAATTTAATTTCTTTCTTCAACTTCTTATGGTTATAGGAATGTTTTTTTATTGTTGTTTTCATTTACTGTTGATTTGTTGTTCAATTAAGACAACAAAAATGGTTGGTTAATTATTAAATTCTAATCCAATATATTTGTTTTATTTAATTAAACATTTTTTATTAGACATTTAAATTGAACTTCTTATTTTGACTTAAACAAAACTTATTATTTATTTGTATTGCATATTTAACTTCTAATGTTTCTATAAATATTTTTTCAAGCCATTTATTTATATATTTTTCTATTATTTATTTCTAAAATGGAGTTACAAAACCCAGCTTCGCCCAGAATAAGTGACGTATTGTGATTAAATCTGATTATTAAATTAATTAATATAAAGAAATATGAATGCACAGGAGTCCATATACAAAACAAAGGTATTTAACTTTAGAAATGCAGACCCTGACTCTCAATATTTTGATTAAATTCAGGACATAAATTCCCATGAATGTGTAAACAGTGGGTTTTCAGACACAGCCAGCAGCATGGAGAGGTTTATGAGCGTTTGTTTAACAGGCACTAATACTGTGAGCAGAACTCATGGCACAGAGTCGGCAATCATCAAACTGTACATCTCTCCATGGGATAATTCATTTTACAACACAACACGGATACAGATAAGCTTTGCAAGCTGAGGAAACCCAGAACAGGAAGTGAGTTTTCACAAAGCAACGATACTGATCCACTTCTTTACGCTACATATATATATTGCAGAGGCTGTCCTCCAAATGTTTTATATTTGCATTAACGCTGTGGTGTTGACCCCGTGAACTGGAGGACTTTCTCTAACTCATACGATGCATTTTACTCTGCCTGAAGCATCATCTATACCTGTACATATTCTTATAAATAACATATATTTGTTCCTATTTTTGCTCGATGAAGTGTACTGTGAGTGATGCATCAGTGAGGACATGAACACACAATGTGACGGTGTTTTCCTGCAGGGCAATAAAGACAGAAACCAAAAGGCCAATGGGATTTAGAAGGATGCAGGGATATCATATTTCTGTATTGGACCCTGAAGGCAGCATCTCCCTGGTCCAATGGTTTTAAAGTAAAAAGCTAACGTTGGGCTAACTACAGCACGGTCACATGACTTCACGTCACCACCGCTAAGCTAAAGGTGGCTAATGTTGGGCTATAAAGGAACTACAGCACGGTCACATGACTTCACGTCACCACCGTTAAGCTAAAATCTAAAAATCTTTTTAGCGTATGTGTTAACCACAGACCTAAGTTCAATCAAAAAAAACACTGTCTTCTAGACAAGAAAACAGGAAGTGCTAACATGCTGACTCATTTCCAGGCTTAAGGGACTCATTTCTGTAGCTATACATTGATGTTTTCATTCATTGTATTAGAGTAAAAAAGGTATATTAGTAGCATTTACATTTCATCCCCTCCTCCTGCCCGCCTCCTAAAGAAGAAATATTACTTTTCAATTATCTAATCCAATCAGGCACACAAATGCTTGAGAAAGCACCAAATTGGTACATTGTCACCATTCGTAATAATAAGAACTGCATGGATGTATGTGCTTGTATGTGTGTGTGTGTGTGTTGGGTGTTGGTGTGTGTGTGTGTGTGTGTGTGTGTGTGTGTGTGGCATGCTTCAGTATGTGTGTCCTCTCCACTCCTCTGCGCTGTAATTAGCATGATTGGAGAGCGATGGTTGGATCGAAACACAGGAAGAGAGGCTACTGATGAGGCTATTCACCCCGCTGTGCATCCTGTCTGGCGCCTCTTCTCAGCAACAAGTGTGTGTGTGTGTGTGTGTGTGTGTTAGTGTGTGTGTGTGTGTGTGTGTGTGTGTGTGTGTGTGTGTGTGTGTGTGTTAGACAAGCAGAGAAGAAGAGAGAAAGCCTGCTCATCTGAGGAGCACTCGAACAAAGTTGATTACACATTCATTAAAGCCTCTCGTTCGCCCGCTCCACTTGACCTGACCTGGGTGAGGGATGGGGGCTGAGATGATGACATGATATGTATTTTTGGAGTACATGTTCTCACTCCACTCTCCTCTCAGACAGCTGCTGCTACATTATAATGGATGATATGTTATGTCATATTAGGTCGGTCATTCGCCTCTTTGATCACAGTTGATTGGTTGGGAATGCAATAAGATTTGACTGACAGATCACATCATTTCACTTTGAAGAGGTCGGTTAAACTCTATATCACCTCCTCTGCGTACTGGACAAAATAAAAGTCAATGGTTCCTGAATGTGTTTGTGGTTGTAAGCCTGAAATAAGGTCTGTGGTTAACAAAAAAATTAAAGAGATTATTTATTCCACGACATAAAATACGTCAGTAAATACCCAACTGGTGAATTTAAAAACAGAGGTTGCTAAAAGTGTCTATGAGACGACTTAACGTCATCGCGCCCAACATTAGCCGCCTTTAGCTTAGCGGTGGTGACGTGAAGTCATGTGACCGTGCTGTAGTTCCTTTATAGCCCAACATTAGCCACCTTTAGCTTAGCGGTGGTGACGTGAAGTCATGTGACCGTGCTGTAGTTCCTTTATAGCCCAACATTAGCCACCTTTAGCTTAGCGGTGGTGACGTGAAGTCATGTGACCGTGCTGTAGTTCCTTTATAGCCCAACATTAGCCTCCTTTAGCTTAGCGGTGGTGATGTGAAGTCATGTGACCGTGCTGTAGTTCCTTTATAGCCCAACATTAGCTTTTTACCTTAGAAACCATAACGTGGTGTTAATATGTGGAGATTATCCTGCTGAACTAAACGTGTAAGAATCATAAATATCTGTTTGACACAGAGATTATTTTCCAATCACATGGAGAAAACCCATTGGACCAGGGGGATGTTTCCTTCAGGGTCCAACACATAAATAAGGCATCCCTTCACCACTCTATTGATCTGGGTTCATGAGTTCACAACAAGGTCATGAGAGACATTGCTGTTGAGTTTTCAAAATGTATTATTTTGGCACTTTGAGCTCCACAAGCTAACATCAAATTCAACTTCCAATATTATCTGTCGATCCCTTCTGAGGAAACGCAACAAACAAAAAAAACAATTTGTACTTTTTGCACAATAACTGTATGAGCTCATTTGCTTTCATGCAGACAGGGAACATGTTATGTCTTCGAATCATCGTATCAGAGCAGGAGACAACAGAGTGCATCCTCTAATCAAATAACGTGAGGTAATAAAATCTCGGCTCTGTGATGGAGATGTAATGATACTGAGAAGATCTGCTGCCTTTGCACACGGTCATTTAGATATACTTCATTATTTCAGGATGATTTGCGTCCTTGCGTGGTTCTGCCCAAGAAACAGGAAAGCATTGCTAGACATTCGAGCATGTGCTTTCAAAAGCTCATTTAGTTTCCATGCTTTTAGGTAAATTGGACATTTGGCGAACTTGAAGTCCCTAAAAACCTTTTCTTTCCAATCAGCTAATTTCTGAGTGATGGGACCCTGCAGGAGCACACATTTTCTGCCAAAGCTCAGTTGGAAAATGTTATTATTTAAATGTAAAATTATGATTTATTAACAGTATTTTAATTAAAATCTGATGGAGGTTGATTGCTCTTGGTGCCAGGGCAATCAAATCTGATTAAAATAATATTTCACCCCCACAATGATCATTTGTACATCAATTACTCCACATTAGTTCACAGGTGGAGGTGTGCGAGAAAATCTAAATTCTGGGGTGAGTACATTTTATTTAAAAGTTTTCTTTTTGGTGCATTTCTCCTTTAAACTCAAACAGTCTGGACTCCAAAGTTAACCTTTGCTTTTCTTTTTTTACTTATTGATATGCTTTTCACCACGGCATATAAGCTTTATTTTGTTTAGATGTTAAAACATAAGAAAATAAACATAAATGTCATTCTTTCCTAAAAAAGACTACCTTTTTGCTACCTCGTCCCCAATTTTATTTTAACTTGTAGTTTTTTGTTTCGTTTTTTTTAGGTTGAATCGACGCTTCAGATGTAATCGTTCATGAATCTTAACCTGCCGGCAGGGGCTATCGGATTTTTTACGAAACTATGGCTTCTTAACATTTAACAACCTATTAATGTGTCATACCCACTTAACGGGAAGAAACTCAGCTTGGCAAAGACAACACACAACTTCACTTTACGGGTCCAAAACGGCAAATACATCTTACCTTTGCTGTTTTCTGATCAAAAGAGGTGTTCAATGGCATTACAACGCATATAAACACTGCTGAAGGTTAATCCAATGTCTCTGTGTCACTTTGAAATGATTACTGATTATCCATCATAACATTTAGGGCAATGAACGTAGTTTTCAATAGATCGTAACCCAGCTTCCGGTTTTGGGCATGCTGGCTGCACATCACTCTCATTCACGAATGGTAATGTTTCGATGGATTTAGGAACTTCCCCTCGACTCTATTGGCTCTAACGGTTCAAAAGAGGCGTCAATCACCAAAATCGACCGACGGGTTCCAGAGATATGGCAAATCCACCCAAATGACCCCAGAGTTGGGTTTTTCTATAATACCTCATTCACACCAACGCAACTCCGGTTCAAGCTCCGTGCTAGAGCTTTTCAGGTTCAGAACCGGTTCTTTAAATGTTTTTAGTATGTTCAATCTGAATTTACTTTAAAATAAAAACATCTATATTGATTCTGACTTTTCTACTTCCAACTCACAGGTGTGTCATTGCTTTGAGAAAAAAAGATGATTAATTTACCCCTTTTAGAAGTGAAGATATATTCATTTGTTCTGGGAATGTCCTTTTCGAGCCTGAGACCTGAAAAACAGGCTCAGGGCTAAACAGGTTATGGGAGAAAACCACTATCCTAAGTGTATTAAATTGCAGTAAGGGTTACTCTTCCCTTAATCGTTGTACCTACGAATGGAAAGTCCGTCACATCACTCAACAAGAAATATATTTATCTGTCAATGTGCAAAGCCAGACATCTAAGATTTTGATGTTTTTATGACTGAACTGAGGACATGGTGAAGACATAAATCCCTTAAATCTCCGCACGTTTATTTTCCCGCCTCTGGAAATAAATTGGGATGTCATGGTGCTGACAGGACGATTTGTAGTTGTTGTTGTGTTTGTACGTCCTCTATTTTGGTTTTTGCACACAATGTGCGGTACGTCAGATGTGTCCACGTATCCAACACGGAGTTATGCTAATCTAACGATCAGAATAAAGACATTGTGATTCCTCTGAAGTCAAATCAGCTCCTCAGCTTCCCGTCAGCTGACACTGGAATCTATAACAGCTTTTGTGCGCCGTGGATAGACCGGGAGTCAGGGTGTGTGTGTGTGTGTGTGTGTGTGTGTGTGTGTGTGTGTGTGTGTGTGTGTGTGTGTGTGTGTGTGTGTGTGTGTTGAGTGATGGGTGACAACAGGTGATCTCTCTCTGCTGGTGTGTGTGAGTGTTGTGAATTTACTCTGCAATTCATTTCCACCTTGAAGCTATTGAGCCACTAAATGTTTCTGATAATAGTGAGAATTTTGAAGTGATTTCCAAATGCAAAACAAGCAAAAATAGTTTGGATTATTTATTTTTTATGTCTGTAAGCATCATTACACTTATTAAAAATTGATTCTGTGTTCTTTCTTGCTTCTTGTCGGCCAATTTCAACCTTGAAAGAGCAGTGAGTACTAAATGATAATTGTGGGGCTTTTGGAGTGATTCTCAAAACTATTTATGAAAATGCATTTTTTAGTCTTTAAACATAATTAACTTTGATTAAAAAAGGATTATGTGTTCTTTCTTGCCTTTTGGTAACAATGTCCATCTTGAAAACAGGCATTAAGTCTCACTTAATCTGATAAATGTGGGACTTTTGGAGGGCTTTCCAAATTCAAAACAAGCAAAATTCTCAAAACGATGGATGGAAATGTGTTTTTTAGTCTTTAACTATCATTCAGTTTTATTAAACAGGGATTATCTGTTCTCTCTGGCCTTGTGTTTACTGCAGTCTGATGAATTAGAGCTCCACTGTTTGCAGGATGTTCTCGCTTAAAGCCTTTGCTTGTTCTGCACACAGCACATATTGGGTAAATATTGTGGATTTAGTATAAGCTTACTGCAGGATGTTTAGAGTAAAAATATTCCGGCTTTCATTAAACAAACTCTGCATGGATATAGATACCATAGATGTTTGTATATCATGATATTATCACAACACTGTGACACTTTGACTGAGAGAAGCTTAATGAGTTTCCTGTAAAATCTCACGCCACGATTGACATTTTCTACCGTCGTTAAACATGTGTGTGTGTGTGTGTGTGTGTGTGTGTTTACCACAGCAGGGGGTTACCGTATCCCATGTTACCTAACCAGCCTTTCCTGGACCCCAGCAGAGTGGGTGTCATCCCTGCTATCTCACCCATTTACAGACATTATGCTACGCAGCAAGGCACAACACATTACAGA
>NW_011369951.1:16661040-16662049 GCF_000735185.1 Notothenia coriiceps | reverse complement strand
TAGATACCATCGATGTTTGTATATCATGATATTATCACAACACTGTGACACTTTGACTGAGAGAAGCTTAATGAGTTTCCTGTAAAATCTCACGCCAGGATTGACATTTTCTACCGTCGTTAAACATGTGTGTGTGTGTGTGTGTGTGTGTGTGTGTGTGTGTGTGTGTGTGTGTTTACCACAGCAGGGGGTTACCGTTTCCCATGTTACCTAACCAGCCTTTCCTGGACCCCAGCAGAGTGGGTGTCATCCCTGCTATCTCACCCATTTACAGACATTATGCTACGCAGCAAGGCACAACACATTACAGAGCTAACTATGGTATCTGTGAACATTCAGGGCGTCATGAAGCCCTTTAACCTGATGCAACACACACCTTATATGATAATGTTATGGTGGAGAAACAGATAATATCATGTGGATATGTGAGAGGTGAAGGTTAGTCTAACATATACAGTAAATACAAATGAAAAAGCACACAAAGGATGGAAGGGACAATGAAAGGAATCGTGTGTTCTGGAGGTAAATGTACAAATGAATGTAACCCAGCAAAAACAACTTAAAGAGGACATCTGCTCATTTTCAGGTGTATATCAGTATGTAGTGTCTCTACTTTAAAGAGTCCTCTCCTGCTGATGTTCAGGTGTATATCAGTATGTAGTGTCTCTACTTTAAAGAGTCCTCTCCTGCTGATGTTCAGGTGTATATCAGTATGTAGTGTCTCTACTTTAAAGAGTCCTCTCCTGCTGATGTTCAGGTGTATATCAGTATGTAGTGTCTCTACTTTAAAGAGTCCTCTCCTGCTGATGTTCAGGTGTATATCAGTATGTAGTGTCTCTACTTTAAAGAGTCCTCTCCTGCTGATGTTCAGGTGTATATCAGTATGTAGTGTCTCTACTTATATCTTTTTATAAAACCTAAACAATCCTATCATATCTTAAACCTCAAGGCATTGTTTGTGTCTGAAAGCCAAATAAAAGGCGGATATGAAACACATGCGAGACACGTT
>NW_011369951.1:16658146-16661000 GCF_000735185.1 Notothenia coriiceps | reverse complement strand
TATAGTGTCTCTACTTTAAAGAGTCCTCTCCTGCTGATGTTCAGGTGTATATCAGTATGTAGTGTCTCTACTTTAAAGAGTCCTCTGCTGCTGATGGTCAGGTGTATATCAGTATGTAGTGTCTCTACTTTAAAGAGTCCTCTCCTGCTGATGTTCAGGTGTATATCAGTATGTAGTGTCTCTACTTTAAAGAGTCCTCTCCTGCTGATGTTCAGGTGTATATCAGTATGCAGTGTCTCTACTTTAAAGAGTCCTCTCTTGCTGATGTTCAGGTGTATATCAGTATGTAGTGTCTCTACTTTAAAGAGTCCTCTCCTGCTGATGTTCAGGTGTATATCAGTATGTAGTGTCTCTACTTTAAAGAGTCCTCTCCTGCTGATGTTCAGGTGTATATCAGTATGTAGTGTCTCTACTTTAAAGAGTCCTCTCCTGCTGATGTTCAGGTGTATATCAGTATGTAGTGTCTCTACTTTAAAGAGTCCTCTCCTGCTGATGTTCAGGTGTATATCAGTATGTAGTGTCTCTACTTTAAAGAGTCCTCTCCTGCTGATGTTCAGGTGTATATCAGTATGTAGTGTCTCTACTGAGACATGTCTCCATGCTTTAATTTTCAAAAAGCTCTTTATTTGTCTCATACTGCTTGTGCTGCAGCACCTCTTTTCACCCTCTGTCTGAAACCAGAGCCCAGTCTGCTCTGATTGGTTAGCTGGCCGGCTCAGTTGTGATTGATCAACCGCTTAGAGATGTCCCGCCCCTTAGCCTATCACGTACAATGTGTTGGAGCGCTAGCCAATAGGAGCGTGAGTGTTAGTGATGTCAGTATGATCCGAAAACCAAGTTGAGTGAGTTTGAATGCTTAATTTAAAAGTCAAACCATTATCTTTTTATAAAACCTAAACAATCCTATCATATCTTAAACCTCAAGGCATTGTTTGTGTCTGAAAGCCAAATAAAAGGCGGATATGAAACACATGCGAGACACGTTGTTTTGTAAGTTGCACTTAAATGTATTGGTAGTTTTGCTGAAACATATATTTTGTTACCTGGCAACTGGGTTCAAATCAGCTATATTCCCACAGAGGGTATGAGAAAATGAATGTGTTCTTTCAACATGTCCTAGGAGAAGCCCAGATAAATGAGCATAACATGTCCCCTTTAAGACACAGAGGGCTTGTTCCTGCCAGGTGGAAGTGAAGAGCAGATAGCAGAGAGTTAGGGGGGGAGCTGAGGGGGGAAGGGATATGACTGTGAAACTGAATTGATCTACAGGAAACCTGAACTTTTCATCAGATCAGTCTCAGACTTAGTTTTTGCTGCCTCAGCCCTCGTTCTGTTTTCTTTTCACTCTTCAGCATTCGGAGCACACCTCTTCTCTTTTCATAAATGATGCTCCGGGCAGTTAAAGTCGACGTTTAGCGAGATGAAAGCCGAGCCAAAGCATTTATCAGGATGATTGCTCAAACTTATCAGAACTGTTGAAAGAGGGTCCTTCGAGCACTCCTTCAGCAAAACACACACTAATCTTTCACGACGGACTGCGCAGAGAGTTGTGTGTTAGCGTTCTCACACACACTTCGTTGTTTTTCTGTCTTCATTACCTGGCTTCTTCCGGAGAGGGACTAACTGTGAAAGCCAGGTTTTTTCTTTGTTAGAGTTTTCCGGAGCATACTGGTGTCATGTTGAAGCTCCACTCGAAAATAGACTATGTGAAGTCACGCAGCATGTGTGACTGAGTGTGTGATCCTTCACTCTGCATGGAGAGGAGCTGTGGTGACAAACAGAGAGGCTAGAAGAGCTCGTCATTACTTCTCATCAAACATCGAGCAACATGAATACTTTATACAGGGGCATTGTGGGTAAGGACAGGGAATTCGTGTCACTTGCTCCACACTGGAAATATATTCATCAGAACATTCACACCGTTCTTTTGCATGACTACACACATGCGAAAACGCAGCTATGTGAACATCAACTCGCTCTCTTCCTGCCGTGTTTGAGGTTTTTATTCCTGCAGGTTGTTGTTGGAGTAGAAACTGGACGTCTCTGAGACCGTTTTAGAGACGCTCCGAGAGGACGAGCCGTTGGAGGTGAGATCCAGAGAGGAGCTGGCACCGACTGCTGGTTCAATGGGCCGTGGACATGGTATCCTCTTCACCTTTTGCTGCTCCATGTCGTCCGAAACCTGGTGGAGTAGAAATACTTTGTTACTGTATTTAAGGGTCCCCTACCGTTTTTCATCAATATATCACAGGTCTCAGATATATACAGAGCCTGTCTCTGATTGGCTGAAACACCAAACAGATCATTGCAGCATTACCCATAATCCCCTGTTTCCAAAGTGCTGATTCTCTGTCTGTTACTTTAGATGAAAATAAGGAGCCCCTCCCCACGCCCCTCTGAGAGACATTTGGTTACAAAGAACTCAATGGTGCTCTAGGAATATGAGCATGTCCACATTTCCAGGTAGAAGCTGGGATGTTTGGGCGTTTACAATATCCCCTGCTGTGGAAAAAACTCTCTCGCTTGGTACTGATGTTGCTGGGACAGCAGTGGTCGCGTTAACCGAATATTTTATTTAACAATGACGGAAAAATCTGAAAGCAGTCTGTCATTTTGACAGATTAGAACAAACTCGGAGCAGCGCCAACGTTTCCCCGCAGCCAGGCTCTGGTGTTATGCCGTGTTATGCATGCCCTCCAAAAGGAAATTATATAGTTTCCAAACCGTACTTTGCCGTACAGATCAATACATGTCTGGGAAGTTTTGCTTTACGCTGTGCGCGTCCCGCGAGGTGCATGCGCATAACACCGCCCCCCCCCCGTTGACAGTTCACGAGCATGCTCTATCGTGAACT
>NW_011369951.1:16647236-16658109 GCF_000735185.1 Notothenia coriiceps | reverse complement strand
AACAAAGCAAAGCAACTTTTCCATGCTCGCGGCAGAACATGGAGATAGACCGGGACTTCCTGAATCTGTATCAACGGTGATGTGACTGACGTTCAGCTCGCATTCACTGTAGCGACGCCGTCACTCTGCGAAACACCGACTGCGTGTGTTCTCCACTCTCTCCTCCCTCCACAGCTCCACTGCCCGAGACAGAGCCAGAACACCAAGGGCCGTCATATATAAAACGGTTTCTCTGGTAAACATTTTGTGTGATAGGCCTCTACGCTGCTGGCAATTCTGTGCTACTAGCTTGAATGGACCATGCCTGGCTGTGTTACCGAATAAGATGTGCGGCCGAACAACTGGGTGATTATTCTATAACCGTATAGGCAGATGTTATCAGGGGCGCGGTCCTTTGTCGAGGTAACCAGGAAATACACATTTCGATCGCTTCTTCTGTCGTTTACATAAATCTTTTGGTATATTTGGCTCCATAGGAACACTTTGATGCACATTCAGTACCAGTGTGTGGGGTTGTGGTTGCGATGCCGATATGCGGACGCGTACAGCGAGGACTACAAAAAGACACATCAGGTGACTGGGGATGTCTGTTCAAAACATTGCAAGCTTGAATAAATCATTTATACCATTTATTTTTACCAGACTTATTACTGAATATCATTCTTAATGTGATACCAAGTCCATCTGAGACCTGTGTATACCTTCAGACAGCCTACAAGTGAAGCACACGTAGTTTACTCACAGTTTGAAAGCAGCATGGAGAGAAGTCTTCAGCTGTGGAGCTGTGATCCGCCCAGGATAAACTGTGATACAACTTCTGTGGCTTGTTCTTGTTGTCAGTCTTATATTTGTATCTTATATCGTTATTAATATGATGTCGAGTTGATTTGAGACCCGTTTATACTTTCATACCGTCTGTTAGATAAACATACAGTCAGGGCCGGCCCTAGACTCTAGCGCGTTCTCACTTCACACAACACGGAACCAACTTTTGTCTTATGATGTTAGCATAAGCACACATATTGTATAAATAAGCATGTAAACACCGTGGATCTAACATCCTCTAGGGGGGTCCTCACCTCCTCTAGGTGGGTCCGGGGGCATGCTCTCCCGGGAAGATTTTGTTTTAAATATTGAAGTTAAAAGCATCAATCTGGTGCACTTTGAGAGCAACATTAAGAGATATATGGATACATCTCTCAACACCCATATGAAAATGAACTGTAAACAGATTTTTCTTTATGGATATTTTACAAATCACTCCCCTTTCAAACTGTATTCTTGTTTTGTCATATAGTATTTCATCTACTGTTTTTCATTTATTCTCTCTGGCTGTCCATCTCATAATGTTCACATAAAAACTAGCTGTCAATAGGAATATCATTCAGAAGAATTATAATTTCATGCAAAAATCTGTCACAAAAAGAGGTTGCACATTTACATTCAGGTGTTGTTATGGCAACGTCAGTGGCCAAACAGCCACATTTACTGCTGCAAATACGTTCAAACATGCTGTCGATACTAAAGCAGTGGCAACTATGCCACCTTTTCAGCTGACCTTTTCTCAGAAATACTGTCACATAACATCCATATATTTCAGTGCTAGGTTGATGCCTAGCTAAGCTAACTATGAAACACTTTAACTGACAGGACTCAGGATCAACTGTGTACTGTAAGGTAGCTTCTAGCTTCATGTCGAACAGTAAGTCAACATTTCCCAGAGAGCTTTCTTTGAAATCACCAGGTAACGCTACAGTTAGTGTCCGAGATGACAGTCATGAATCGGTTAGTGGCCGGGCAGAGAGGATAAGAGTAACTCATAAAATTTCTTCTCACTTGGCGCGGGGAGGCGGAAGTCCTACAGACAGTCTATAGTCAATATGGTCAGTCGCGCTACCGGCGTAGACTAGTTCATAGTCTGTTAGTCGATCCGAGAGACTCAGTCAATACTCGGTTGTGTCCGGAGAGACAAGGGGTCATAAGTCGGTTAGTGTATCCGGGAGAGCCCCGTCGAGAGAACAAGCTCACTATCACTCCGCTCGCGGTTAGTGTCCGAAGACAGGTCATAGGCTCGTCCGGTAGTGTCGGGAGCTAGACAGTCTATGATATCAGGTGTAGATAGAGGGAACCCCGGAGCTAGACAGTCATAGTCGGTAAGTTGTTCTGTAGAACACTGTACTAGTCCTATAGATCGTTAGTGTCCGGAGTAGGACACAAAGGCTCGGTTGTTTTGAAGTCAGTGTCTCATCTTACAGTCTGGCGCCGTCATGCGAGTGCAGTTACTCGAGACCTTCCAAGACTAACCTCGTCTTATGCCTGTAGGTCGACTGTAGGACCTCGTATGCGCGGAACCGTACCAATTCTTGTGTGACGGCTTGGACACTAAGTCGTGGTGTAGGTGTGTGTGTGTGTGTCGCTCGTGTACGGTTCCCTTCGGTCTCGCCGCGACGAAGGGGAACGGAGTGTTAGTTAGTTTTGGCCGTAGTTGAATCACAATACGACACTCGCAGGATTTTAGTGCGCCTTCATCTCAGCGCCGAGCCAAAGAGGAGCCTGTTTTATCGTTACCCTATAAGAGGTATCGCGTTAAAACCGTTTATTTTCTTTCCCGAGCTTTTTCTAGTCAGCCTTTCTTTTGCTTTTGACGAAGTCCATTTACCGTGCAAAACAAGTCAGCTAATTATAGGTGTACAGTGAGTGAAAAGTATTAAAAGCTTAGTAAGTTTTAGGTGTGTAGTGTGGTGATGTGCGTTGTGTGTGGTGTGTGGTGTGATATCTTGTCGTATCTTCTCAGTATCCCGTGCGTGAGAGTGTGGCACTTTCACGTTCGTTGCCTTCGTTACACGTTAATACCTCCACTCTAACCTCATTAGAAAAGTACGTTTTATTAAATCCGATTTGGAAGGCCGACGTCCGTCGTTCGTTGTTTATGTTTAGCTACTCGTCCAGGTTAGGGGTTTGAACCTCCCGACACAATGTCGCTCCGTTGTTTCCTGCGGCTTGCGCCTGCGTTTTTTGCAATTTCCAGAGGACTAAATTAAAGCGACTTACGTTACGCGAATGATTAATCTCAGTAACCGCGACCTCTCACCGTCACGCCTGGACAGCCAGTCATTGTCCGCACACACATCAGTGTGGGTGCGATGTAGGTTGTTGATGTTGTTGTTGTGTGTTTATGTTACACACATGTTTACTGTCCGCCGGCCCGTGTTGCGCGACATTAGTCCGATCGTGGTGTGTGTGTTGTGTGTGTCGTTGTGTGTAGGTGTGAGAGAATTAGCCATACAATACCATGACAATAAGGACAAAAAAAGACATATTTACATGACAAATGAACGACGTAGTAAAAGGTCCTGCCCGTAAGCTCGACCGCTGGCTCTAAATTACACAAACTCGAGTTAAGTCCTGCTGCTAATGTGGGTTTGCTCGGGTGTGGCCGGCTGGCCAGCGTAGGGGGGTGCGTGTCGGGGGGGTGTGAGGGTTTTTCTTCGTCCCTGCGATAAGTAACCCGAAGCCGGCGCAAGTAAAAAGACGGCGGTGCGTGCGATGGGATGGCGCAACTGCAATCCGGAAACTTACGCCGCCCCCATTTCGATTTTTGAATCGTTCATCCGATATGCGATCGTCTATAATAATTTTATTGTGAACAAGTATGTAGATTTANATCCGACCCGTGCTCAAGTCGGTCGCGAAAAGGTCCAGCTTGACTTGGATCTGCTCCACAAGATCAATGACCGTTTTGTCTCTGTTTACGCTTCAGAGTTGAGAGAGACATGTTTTAGAGTTGCTATCATAGGACCACCGTTACTAGCACCACTAGATGCACTTTCAAAAAACGTGCTACGTTGTGGTTTGGTGGTTTCTATGAAACGCGGAGTGTTGCGTTCAAGGTCTGTACTAGTGTAGGAATTTGGCTACGCGAGGCTGGGCCACTCGGGAGTTGGTTCTGGGCCGCATCTGGCCCGCGGGCCGCCAGTTGAATAGGCCTGCTTTACACTATATAAAGAATTAAGAAATCTGTTTTTAAATTTCCAACGTCAAGTGAAAGTTGGTAAAAAGCATGTGAAGGTAAACAGTTACTTGTGTGTGTGTGTGTGTGTGTGTGTGTGTGTGTGTGTGTGTGTGTGTGTGTGTGTGTGTGTGTGTGTGTGTGTGTGTGTGTGTGTGTGTACCTGCTGTTTGTGTATTTATTACAAGGAGACATAATCTAATGCCAGCGACTTAGCTGGTCCACCTGGCTGAACACCACATTGATCTGTGAATCTATGATTCTCTGTGTGTGTGTTTGTGTGGGAATTTGGCACGATGTTACTTGTGTGTTTTTCAGTGGGTGATCTTTGCCTCCTGTATGCCTCTTGCCATTTGACTCACTCGTATAAAACACAGGGTGGGATAAAAGATAAATCAGTGCAGAGACACATGGGCTAAAATGTTCAACCCTGTTCTGGTCCAACCATCAGGTCCAGCAATTTTTCTCTATTAAGCTTTAATCAACATTATTGTAAGTCTTCCATATTGTTGGTCTAAATAGGATTTAAAGGGGCCCTCATATGCTAATTTTCAGGGCCATATTTGTATTTTGTGCCTCTAATGTGACATGCTTAAATGTTCACAAAGTACTTAATTCTTCTCATACTTTTGTTCACCCTTTGTCTGCGGGGTGGGCAGGGGGGAGTGTGATGGACAGTAACTCTCCCTTGAGGGAACTTTGAGGAATTTTAGCCTTTGCAGACCATTTACGTGCACAAAAACCTTTATAACACAGTACAGGAAACGGAAAACCCAAAAAGCATTATCGGGGCTTTTTATGGTACACAATCATTCAATTCAATTCAATCAGTTCAGTCCTTTTAACTGTCTCTTTGCTCCTACGCTGATCAACAGATGAGCATGTGGAGTACCAATGGCTGTTTATGATTCAGATAATGTTTTTTGTAATTTTCGCCTTCCAACCATAACTGTCCAAGCCAATCACCATTGGAAAAATATCAGAAAACTCACAAACAATATTCTTAAAAAATGCATGCTCTGGTTTGATGTATGTGCATTATTATGGCAACTACATGGAAAATAAAACAAAGGGTCAATGCTTACTATTGTAAATACAAAGTCCTCGAGCTCACAAAAGATGGACCCAAAATTGTAATCTTCACCTGTTCTGTTTTCCATTAAACCCTTAATAATAAATGAATGAACATCCTGCCACTGCAGATTAATTTGCATGCAGATGATGCACCAACGTATCACTGTGTCTAAGTTAGTGATCTACTGAATGCCTTCCACAAACTGCAGTTATATTTTTACCGACTGAAATTAACTTTAAAGGTTAGAGAAACTTAATATATAACTTCCCAGAGATATCCTGCCCATTGGTTAAAGAATGAATATAACATTACCCTTGAGAGGCAGGAAATAAATTAGAAAGAGGTCTCTTCAGACAGATATCTTGAAATATGGTAAAATGACAAATTAACTTTCCATAACTATTGAAAGAAACATATTCCCTTTATGAATATTTAATTCATTTTAAGAAAGTGCCTTTGCTTCATATTGAGAACAAAAATAATAATCTTTATCTGTTCTGGTTAATGGTGACATGTCATAAATTGGAAGTTGTTTTAACTCTGTTTACTTCATTAATATCTGGTATTATCTTCAATATCAAACTAGGAATGTATCACTTTCATTAAGTGTGCTAAATTCAATAACCCTCACTGAAAACCCAGAGGAATATTTATATGTAGCTTATCAGCTTCATAACCATTCTTGTGCGGTGGCCAACGGGTGGAAACACGATATGATCGCCCAAAAAAAGTTCAATTAGGTGGAACACAAAGCAGCTTCAGAAACGAGGCAAATATAAAAACACAAGTGTGCCGGTCTTTAGTATTTGCATCGTTTTTGAAACTGCAGCACGTTTCTCCTTGTGGAACGCATTTCCACCTGTCGTCCACCGTACACTTGGTACCCACTTTACCTTTTATTCACCAAGCTATCAGACCAATTCTTCAGTGCTCCAATCATTTGTTCTGAATTTGGACAAAACTGCATTTTGTACTCATCATAGGCCTGGAAAATGTTACAAGGCTCAATTTCACAACACGGCAGAAAACAAGAAGAATGGAACTCTTGTGTTAAGCTTGCTAATCATAGTCAATATTAATGTGATACATTGTACACGTGTGAAAGTCTATTTTGTAAAGGAGGTACTGTTTCTCTATGGGGTTTCTATGGAGTCAAGGTTCACTTTATGTTGTATTGTTTTATTTACCCTTTAGTAAACACAACATATATGTGTAAAATGTCCCTACACTTCAAAAATATTTTGTGCTGATTCAAAATATTATTATATAACAATATAAAGGCATAAACATGGTATATATTTACATGTAAAGGGATTTTATATGTTTCTTGGGGCTTTTTCAATCGAACATTAATGCTAATTAGAGATGCTGTAAATACTGGGTAGATGAAAACACACTTAACTACAAACAAATGAAGTAATGTGTGACAATTTGTTGGGATAAAATAAGCATCTAGATGCTCAATGTGAAATTAAATTGAGAAATAAATAATGTTCAGCCCTTTCTCCCTAAGATATGTTGTTTCCTGATACCACACTTTGTGGCATTGAAATAACCAAAAGTGGGACATTTTTATTAGACGGGATGTTCCATGACCGCAGCTGTTAATGTGTGTAACAGAAAATATTAACACTTTTAATCTGGCAAAAACTTTATTGTCAGTTGTGTCTCAAATAATCTTTGATCAAACAAAGAAAATATATTACTCTTGATGGACTGGACTCAAGTTTTGGATGAAAGAAAGCAAAATAGTATAATTATACCCAACTCTAACATACACACAGAATTTTAAACTTACTTTGCCACTTTGTTGATGACAGGTGCAAAGTTGGTGGGTCCATAGAGCTGCACCGTCCTCAGGCTCTGGAAGTACGCCTCCAGAACTCCCTCTATGCCCACACAGTTTGGATTCTCAGCGTCACCGCTCTGCAATGAAAGAAAACAGCACACTAATGAAGAGAGGTGGAGGAAGTACTCAGATCTTGTACTTAGGTTAAAGTAAAAAAACACACTGATGAAATGTTGCAAGTACAATTCTAACACCCAAACTGTTACTTACCTAAAAGTATGAAAGTGTTTGCATTAAAGTGCTAAAACTAAAAGTACTCAGCATGCAGAATGGCCATTTTGTAATAATAGTAATTATATCGCTGGATTCAAATTCATGATCCATTCATTTTAACACAAATTCATAATACTGCCAGGTATCTTAATCAATAATTAAAAACCATCATACTTTATTTAATTTAATGTGTATTTTAATTATTTGAACTTGAAAAGTAACTAGCAACTAATCTTGTAATATACATGTAGTAAGTACCATCATTTATTCAACATTTGTCTGGATTAGAAGCATGAATTAACACAAAATGGAAATACTCAAGTAAAGTATGAGTACCTCAAAAGTGTGCTTGATTACAATACTTGAGTAGATGTACTTAGTTACTTTCAACCACTGCTTGGTACACACTTAGTACACAAACATAGCATTCCATCCAAAGCACATAATCGTATACCGTAGTTATTCCCAATAAAGATATCTATTTATTTGCATTTAAAATACAATTGTATTAAGATATATTGACATTTTAAGAAAGTAAATGTCCCAAGAAAATATATACAGGAAATTCAAGAGGAACAATTAAAGGTAAACCATAAAAAGACTGGTGTTTTACTGGTTCAAAGACGTTTTTTATATCGTTGGAGATGACAACATTAACCTTAATCTGACTGTGGGAGAAACTTCTGTGTAGCAATGCAGTGGGAGTCACCGACTCTGGAAGGAGACACGGGGAGAGCTCTGATGTCAAACACTGATGGTTTATTTAGGAGCTTCGGCCGGAGAATTCACAAAACAAGTCACAGAGTCAGAGGATCTGACTTCACGGGAGAGTTGCCACTTAAATTCTGAAGAGTCTCTCTCTTGCTAGACCTTTTAACTGGTACACAGAGAGTAATCAACATATTTGTGGAGATAGCCTAAACAGCTGGGAACACTAAATCACTTGCATCTGACACTTATGGCCTCGAAGATTTCACACCTTGGAATCCACAAACACAGAGAAGGAAGTGTTCAAGTGTACCCACAACAATAAACCATTTGCCCGGTCATAAAATGGGAACAACAACGTATGGCTGAAGCAGCCCCTTTCCTTAAGGGAAACTCCCGACGTCAGGGTTGGTCATCATGGGCGGCGCCAGGATTTTTTTGCTGCAGTAGCTTAGCAGTTGCTATATGACAGCACAGCGTTGCTAGTTAATTTTCAAAAATAAATAAACAAACAATACCAGTGGGCCAAGCACGAGCCGGTTCATATTGTAGCGTTCACCGCTATTCAAAATCACAGATCACTCGAGCCTTCAATGTCGAAAACGTTCTCTTTATTTTCTGGTATTGACGGCCACAGCCACGCCTTACAGAACCAATCAATAGTATAACACTCATTATGACTTTTCCCCACACTCGAAGACAACTCCTACCGTCTCGTACTCCCTCCACACTCACACACCGAAAACGCACACACACACACCTGGAAGGGGCGGTCTCTCCCTAACTCCCACCAACAACATTGCCTAAATAACTTTACAAATGTACTAAACTGTGCACATCTGATAACTGAAATAACTATTAACTTGGACACGCTGCAATATTATCATTAATATTTACATTAAAACATTCCTTTGACACTTATAACATTACTTTGCACAACCAAAACAAGTTTGTAAAAGCAGAATTTGAACACTGTTTCTGTGCTCCTACAATATTTTTGTATAATACCATTACGCATACAAGCTACATTACAACATTACAAGCGTACAAGTACACAATAGCGATCGTTCACTGTTTCAACTGGCATGCTGTGGCATTTAACCTCATCACCACACCGCAAACAGACAGACACACACACAAACACACGCACACACACAGTGTTGTCCGGCTGGACCGGTTGCTATAGCAACTCCAAGCTACCCCCTGGCGCCGCCCCTGTTGGTCATAGACGTCAAAGGGCAAAAAGGTTAGATATCTAGGAGTCCAGGAGAATTATTCCCTAACAAGTCTCAGTGTGCTAAGTAGTTTTGCCCTTAAGGGCTTCCTTACTTGTGACAATTGGTGAATTACGGTAGGGAATGTGTGTAAATTGAATATGTATGCTGTGAAGATCCACTCATCTTGGATCAAGGGGGCAGCAATTAAGCACACATTTGGTAGAGAATGCTAGAACATTTACATTTTACAGGCTCAGCCACTTTCTCTTTTGAGCTGATGTGTAATCAAAGACATGATGGCTGAAACACTTGCTTCATAGCAAGCATATATTTGTTTCTTTGTGTCTTGTCGGTAATTACATTTGAGGTTTTTTTATTACAAATTACAGGAATAGCAGTTTTTATATATTTTTGTGAAGAGTCAAACACAGCCTCTTAAAGTCTTGTTCACACATCCTTGGACGAGAGAATGAAGAGATCAGAATTTGGAGTTCAATTAGTATTATTTTTGCTATAATTAAAAAATGTATACGCTTTAAACACATAAATATGATTTATGACTAATAGAATGAAATTGCTGTCAATTCTAATGACAGCAATGACCTGTGTGACCCGCTCTATTGAAAGCAGTCAGATGTCGGCACATTACAAGACAATCATGGGTTTATGTCAAGAACTCTTGTTTTGGTTGATTTTAAACAAACAAAACAGTGTTTCCAATTCAGTGATAACTGTCAGCTCTGACTCTGATCAGCGCCCCTTCCTCTCTACAACTCCCTTAGCTTTGCCATAGACTGCAAAGATCACATCAAAATCAGAGCTCATTCAATTGTGGTCCTAAGGGGGGGGCAGGGGTACTATGCCCCCAAAATATTAGGCCTTGAACCCCCTCTTAAAATAACTTAAAAGTAACTTTAAAATGTACTATAAACTTTGAAGGTGTTTTTTCTCAGAACGGCGTCTTCATAACAGTCATCATGTCATATTTGGAGTACGAAAACAGTAAGGCTATAATAGAAAAATAAGGATCTCTTTTTTCCAATGGTGTACATAACTCAAAGTTTTGTTTTGGGGTCAAAGTGACTTTATCTGTGCCTCTGAAGATCGTCTTTAGTGATAGGAAAAACCCAGCATGTTTCTGCTGAAAGCTTTTATTAAGTTGTCGTGTAACCCCCAGTTTCCACTGGGTCCGTCTGCGCCGCGCTGCGCCGCGTCACGGCTGCGCCGCGGTTTTGGTCTAGCGCCATAACCCACCGGACGCGTCCCAGAAGCGTTTCAGAAGCGTAGCGTCGTGCGTGCAGGCTCGCAGTTTTGTTATTGATTCGGGTTTAATTTGAGTATTACATTTACTTTAAAACATCAATGTAGTTGTTACCTTCCACTCCACAAACTGCAGCCAGGCCTTGTCCTTTCTGATGTTGTCCTTGTAGGAAGCATTGGTTACATCATATAAAATAGTGTGTTTTTCCACTTCCATGATGAAAACCTCGTCGTCCATTGTGCGTATCGTACGGGAGGTGCTGTGATGAAGGAGGGGGGTCTGCTAAATTAGTATATGTGGGGGTTGGGCCTGGCCCGGATGCTCACCTTTCCACTTCCTGCGAGGGGGGGCTGCCTGCCCTACCTTACGTTACGGCTGCGCCGCGGCAAAAATATGATTCATCCTAATTTTAGAGAAGCGCTGCGCCGAGCTGCTTCTGGGACGCGTCTGAGCCGTAACGCGGCGCGTGTGGTGGAATAGCACCCATTGACTAGAGTGGCCGCGAGCCTTACGACCACCGCGGCGCAGCCGTAACGCGGCG
>NW_011369951.1:16641911-16647191 GCF_000735185.1 Notothenia coriiceps | reverse complement strand
AGTAATAATACGAGTTTATAGACCTTGGTTTGTAGGGTCCTTTGGTCGTCCAGGCCGACGTTGATAATGATGGAACATTTAGGTCCGGACTTGCTCGAAAAGAAAAACGGCGACCCGAAAATTAACTTTGATAAGTGTAGCAATTGACGTGACATTGAAAATAAATACATAAAAAGAACCATTACGAAATAAAATAATAAGAAACGAAAAATTACGTAACAAAAAATTTGACGCGTAAAAGAATTACACGGAAAGTAAAAACATTTCGTGAAACTTAACCGGAACACAACTTTCCACCCGATATTATTTTATTTCGAACCCCGCGGACGGGCAACGCGAAGACGGAACCGGAATAAGGAGGAGCTTAACTCTATTTGTATTACATAATTAGTAAATCGGCCGGAAAGATCTTCACTCTTTTTTTTTCATATGACCGTCAGTAAACAAGACCCCGTACCAGTAAAAACTCGGGGGACTCTCGGGGCGACTTTTGTCCCCGGAGGCCCGGAATTGTCCAAATCGTTGCGCGTTTTTAAGTCGCTCCCGCATAAATTACGGATCTTTCCCCCGTTCAAACCAACCGGTTACGATCCGGGCTAATCGTCAAAACCACATGCGTGTCCCATTGGTCAAACCCCGGCGGGTGACGTACACACTTTAGTATTTATTAAACAACAACCAGGTTGCAATTGACCGTGAGTCGGGGGTAATCGTCGTACGAAGACTAGTTTTAGATACTAATTTCAGCGACCGTTTTTATTTATCGTTATATTTTTCCTACTAAATCAATTTGGTCATTACTTTGCCGTGCATCAACCACTTCAATTCAACCCCTTATAAATACCAGTAGGTCCCGGGTTACCGTTACCCCCGTGCTTCTTTCCTTTTAATATAGTCATAACAACCAACACAAAGAATTACGTACTCGAGGTTAGTCCGGCCCGACCCTGATGTTAGTCAAGGGCCCTGAAGCTGACCGGGTGAAGCCATTCGCCCTATCCCCTGTGTGCCTTGGCATGTTTAGTTCTGAATCTGGGGACAGAAAGCTGACCAGTCCCTGAAGACCTGAGAGATCTGGATGGTTCATAATTTAGCAGGAGGTCAGAAATGTATTTTGGGCCTAAACCATTCAGTTCTTTAAAAACCAGCAGCAGTATTTTTGAAATCAATTCTTTGACACAAAGGAAGGCAGTGTAAAGATTTCTGAAAAGGAGTGATGTGATCCACTTTCTTAGTGTTAGTGAGGACTCGAGCAGCGGCGTTCTGAATCAGCTGCAGCTTTCTAATAGATTTTTTAGTGAGACCTGTAAAGACACCATTACAGTAGTCGAGTCTACTGAAGATAAAAGCCTGGACACGTTTTTCCAAATCCTGCTGTGACATTAGTCTTTTTATCCTAGATATATTCTTTAGGTGATAGTAGGCTGACTTAGTAATTGTTTTAATGTGACTGTTGAAACTTAGGTCAGAGTCCATGACTACAACTAGATTTCTGACTTTATCTTTTGTTTTGAACATTGCAGACTGACTGATTAATAGTCTGAATAATAGTCAAAAACAATTGCTAACAGAACATGCCCAATTTAATTTCTAGCTTAACACTGTAAAGCTTAGGCCTACTAATAAAGACCTTATACTGATTGTCAATTGAAACAGAAATGTAAAAATGGCAATTGTTTGTTTGTTTGTTTGTTTGTAGCCTTTATTTAACCAGGTGAAAATCCCATTGAGATCAACGATCTCTTTTTCAAGGGAGACCTGCAGCACATTGGTTACACATAAAAACAACAGAAAACAAAAAGGACATCATACAACATAATTACAGGGGTATAAATTAGCAACCTATTCACAATGACAGATATCTAATAATATTTCATCTATCCGAGTATTTCATCTATCCGAGTAGTTAAGAAGAATAGTTATTTGTATGTTTAGTTTGAAAAGCTTGAATGACCACATCTAGTCAAACTGCATTTTAATTAATATAAGGGAGACATCGAAGAGTTCTAAAACCAACCTGTATGTACTACAATCAATCAAAATACATGCAAGTCAAAGCAACTTACCGTTCGACGCTGTGAAGTCAATAGCCACCGTGAAGTTCAGTTGTGTTCTGTTGCAAAGAAAATGGTAATCAAAGAAGAAAAGATCACACACTTCAGTTCACTTAATACCAATTGTATTGCCATCACACATACACATCAACACACTAACGTTCAATATAATTAGTTTACTGGTTCACTGGATAATTAGTATGGCAGGACAATATTCCCTCCACCATCATTTAGGCATAATTAAGTCAAACAAATGAAAGTAGTGATTAAAAGTGAATGAGGTGAATAAATAGGGTATTTATAATTGAGTTTTACCAATACACATCCCCCCACCCAACACTTTGTGTGATGCTGTGAGGGTTTAAAACATTCAATATAGTAACAACTAAAATGGTGGCTATTGACACTCACTGTGAGAGCAGTCTAATTATTATTCCACTCACCCTCCTCGGATGAAATCCACAAAGGTATACTCGGACTCCACTTTGAAGGACAGCAGAGTTACCTGGCAAACACACACACATGCACACACACACATAAAATACACAAACAGAGTGATAAACAGAGAAGGAGGGTGGATAGGGACCGGGCCAGGTAGACAGGGAAGAAAAAGACAAACAGGTGGCCAGACAGCAACATAGTCAGTGAGAGAGAAGCTGATGTTAGCGGTGGTGATACCTAAAGAAATATACATGAGAAAAATTACACTGGAGACGATATTGGGCACATGAGACTTGGGTGCACTTACAGTTCCAGAATTGATGTATTTCTTCTTTTTGCCTTTCTTCTTTGGATTTAAAACCTGCCGGTGATGCGGAAAAGTAAGTTAGTGATTGAGAGTGTACTTGTAAAAACCACTTCATGCCCTGAAATGATGTTTGATAATGACTAGGAATAATTCAACAGAGTTCTGATACTTGAAGACCATGAATTGAAACTGATAAGGTTTTACTGAGAAAATCTAGACTAGAGAAAATAAAGGAAAGGTGAAAAGATTAATCAATCCAACCAGCCATCCATACATTTGTCCTAATGTAGGTTTGTACACCTATACATTCATCCATTTGTATATCAATCCACCAACCCATCCATCCATCCATCCATCGGTTTGTACTTCCATCCATCCATCATTACTAATCTGTTTAATCATTTTTTTGGTCATTATGTCAGTGTTATTATTAATTAGTTCCCTTGGAGCGTAGAAATCCTTTCACAAATTCCTAGCTCAATTACTAAATAGTTCTTGTCATGATTTTGTTTGGAAAGTGTTAATTCAAATTACCACAGCCTTTAAGACCCTTAACTTGACCATGAAGGATCCAAAATGTACTTGGTCCTTTTTGCTTTGCCTCATTAAAGTCAAATGCACATGTTTAGGTAAGAATTCAGTGTATATAACAGTGAAAGGAGTACATTACATGTACCATGTATTCATTATTGATGTTTGATGAAAATAGGATGGGTGGTCATAAAAAGATCATTACTTAATTATCATTGAGGTTTACATAAAAACCTATGATAAAATGGACAGGCCACATGTTGTCATACTTTCGTATACTTCTATTTAATTCAATTGCATTGAGTATTGACATTTCTCATCATGTATCATTACAACCAAGTAACAATTTAGCATCAAAATAATAAAAAAATGAACATTACAGGACCTCTCATTCCTGTGACTTTATTTATCCATGTGTGAAATCTTCGATTCCTTCAAAGGGAAATAATAATATCTACAAAATCTTTTCAGCCTTTCCATTTTCATCCCCTATTTTGTATTACTTCGCTTCGTAAAGCTGTTGGAAAGATTGTTTTGAGCCTGTAGAGAGCTAGCCAGCTGGAGTTAAAATATCAATTCATAATAATGAAATTTCATATGAAAAAAGCTATGAGAAACAACAAACCACCCCCCATGTCACGTCTCACCTCGTAGACATTGAACTGGTTCTGCCCTCGAGACAGCTCTCTGTAGCTGGTGGTGAACTCGCCAATGAAGTCATGGCTGCACACAAACACCCACAAAGACAGGCGAGCATGAACACATACTTCATAATCAGAGAGAAATGTTCAGGTCTTTGTCTCTATCCGCACGTCTTGCTCCATTATTGTTTCTGTCAATCTCACAGTAACTGCTTCACATTTTCACCTACAGAGTGTACACAAAGCTGTTCACTTTCTTCTAAAATTTGAGAGAGAAAGTTGATTTATTTTTACCTTCCATCTCGATCCCAGTCATAGACATCTACCTTTACAGTCCTGAAACAGAAACACAATATCTTATTTCTCAAGGTGTTCTCTGTACCACATTATCTTCCATCAATATAACGAGAATCTGAAAATGGCATTGAATTTTAAAACTGCATCACACTGGGAAAAGAGCAATTACACATTCACTGATTCAATAGCCGCACGTCAAACAGGATTATTTGCACAGCAGGTACAGGTTGTTATGTGAGCTCTGAATTAAAAAATCTATATATGCTCACTGCTTCATGGCAGTGAACATCATCTATTCAAAACTTAGACACAGAGAGAGATACAAATGAAAAATAAAGCATACCGTACAACAAGTATATATGTTACAGGCATACAGTACAAGAAGAGTAAGATATAGTGAAGTTACTGGGCTGGGTTAAAATTCAGTTAAAACATCACAGGTCTTACAAATAGCATATGGGGAATGAAGCTTTAACGTGAAGACCCACACAGTTTGCTCCTATTTATTTTTGCTGTAGGCATTGTTGGATTCAAGTTTAACTTAATGCAAATGCACAGAAATCTCCTCAAAGATAGGCATTGATTAGCCAAAAACTGGAAGTTTAATCTTTAATCTCTAATAGTTTTTACAAGGGATGTAACAATACCAAAAACTCACGTTGTATGGGCGTTTACAATATCCCCTGCTGTGGAAAAAACTCTCTCGCTTGGTACTGATGTTGCTGGGACAGCAGTGGTCGCGTTAACCGAATATTTTTTTAAACAATGACGGAAAAATCTGAAAGCAGTCTGTCATTTTGACAGATTAGAACAAACTCGGAACAGCGCCAAAGTTTCCCCGCAGCGAGGCTCTGGTGTTTGTCGTGTTATGCATCCCCTCCAAAAGGAAATGATATAGGCTATTTTCCAAACCGTACTTTGCCGTACAGATCATTGAAATGTCTGGGAGTTTGTGTTTCACGCTGTGCGCGCTCCCGCGAGGTGCATGCCTATCTCGGTGGGCATGCAT
>NW_011369951.1:16634763-16641881 GCF_000735185.1 Notothenia coriiceps | reverse complement strand
ACTTAAAGATATCAGCTAGAAATTTCTCCAGTTAATTACCTACAATAAGGCAATTGTTTCTTGTATTACAAGTTTTCTGAATATGCAAATGAGCCAATCATTCATTAAATATGCGCATATTTTTAACACATTTCAGGAACCAAAATCTGAACTTTGGATAAAGCCAGGTTCAAAATGGTTGTTTCATTTCGTAGTCATCAGTGTTGGGCAAGTTACTTCCAAAATGTAATATATTACATATTACTTATTACTCTCTTTTGAAAGTAATAAGTTAAATTACAATATTACTGTCTCTGAAATGTAATGAGTTACACTACTTTTATATTACTTTTGAGTTACTTTCACCAAAAATAACCTCAAAATAATGGCTAGGTATTTTAAATGCCAAAATGTAGTTTAGTGCAGCAACTGTTTAGGTCCTTAAGGCTACTGACAACTTTTATTACAAGGCTTAGTTGAATACTCAATTCTGATTGGTCAATTCAGAACACGTGACACGTATTGTTAATACAGTATAGTACCGACCGCTGTCAGGGACTATAATGGCCGTTGCTAAGGAGGATCAAGAAAGAGAAAGGAATAGAGGTTAAAAGATGGAGCGCTGGACGTCAGATAAATCATCAGAAGAAGGCAGACAGGAAGTAAACACTAACAGGAACACAATGTGGGCTATGCAGTGTTTAAGGACTTGTTAGTGGATCAGAAACTGTTAACAGAGTTGGCCAGTGCTGCTGTAAAGTTGTTGTTATTGTTGTCGCAGTTCCAGCCGTTGGTGCGCAGTGGAACAGAGTTTTATTTTTCTTAGCGGAAGAATTACGATAATTTTAAGTCAATAAAATAATTTCAATTAATATTGGTTAATTTAAACCAATATATTAATATAGTCGTTATTTTGCTTAGTATCTGGCCATGTAATAAGCGGGATAATGTGCAGCGGCTTGGTCATTATGGGGAAAAGACCACCCTTCAGGCTCATCAAGATCAGCCTGTCGGGGGTTGTTTTCCCCATAATGACTGATTACGTAAACGCCAGGCTTACTAATCTACCCAGAATTTTTCTCTGGTGTCGTAATGTCTTGTGATGTTGAGGAATTCTTAAAAAACAAAACACCATTTAATTTCGGGTTAAAATTAGTTGTAACTGTGTTACTGAGAATTGTAAAGGGTATATTACCCACATTTCATTAGTAATGCGTTACATTACTTCGTTACAGCAAAAAGTAATACATTACTGTAACAGTTACAGTATGTATTCAAAAGTAACGGAGTTACAACTCCGTTACTTTTGTAACGCGTTACACCCAACACTGATTATGAGGGAACTTTTAAGATCCTGTCTGTCAAAATGACGGATAGCGAAAAAGTCTAACGCCACCTCTGTGGGACAGAGAGATATGCTTTGGCCATGGGTGACAGCAGTGGGTATAACTGTGCATCGTCTCTCCACCACTTAAAAAACAATACAGTTTTTGCCAAGAAGGTAAGGCTTATTGACAGGGCTGATATAAATATACTGTTGGTACTTGTCAATGTTTCTAGGCATGTAGGCCTACGTGTAGCCCTGTAAATACAATGTCCTGTTATCTGTTGTTTTATGTTCATGTTGTAACCTACTTGCTGCCATGTTGGACAGGTCTCCCTTGAAAAAGAGATCAATGATCTCAATGGGACCACCTGGTTAAATAAAGGTTTAAAAAATAAATATAAAAAATAAAAATTAATTAATTAACCATGTAATATCGCGGTAGATTTAGTCAGTCTCACGACTGACAAAACAGTCAGCGCAATCATCATATCAGCTGTCTTAACAATTATATTGGATATTAGCAGTTATTATGGGTTAGTAGAACAGTTCATTATTATTGGCCAGATCAGACATTCCAGAGCCCTGCTTTTTTTAGCTAGCAGACTGCTGCTGGGGATAGCAGACCGATACTAAGGAGGATCAAGGAACTGCAGTATGTACAGAGACATCAATCTGCAAAAATATGTTTTTAGAGAGGACAGAACTTCTGATTCAGATTGGCTGAACGAGTTCTGTTGCAGAAGCACTGTAGAGATATGGCACTCACAAGGACATTCAAACGGAATTGAGGATGATGTTGAAACTCCAAATTCATCGTTTTTTTACAAGTAAAAAAGAAAAATATTTTATTGGGGCTAATACAAATTGTCTTGGCGCAAGTAGATTCTAAACCAATTTTCTCAAACTGGGAAGAGGTATAAAACATTAACAGGGACGTACTGTACAACACCAAATTATTATTACTTATTTTGTTATCTTATAAAGAAATAAGTAAAAGTCCAAAGGGATAATAATTCTCAAAAACCTTTAAAATAACCCAAAGAGAAGTACACTTTATTTTAGCAAGGCGCATTGTATGCACTTATCTATGCTTTTTGCATGCAGAGTGTACCAGGCAGGAAGTGACTTTACCAGCTGCTTAGACAGTCCAACCCCACTTAGAATGTGCAAAACAGTGCTGTGTGGAAACTGAGGCAGTCTCAATAACACCAGTGCTGGTCCCTGGGACACCACGACCGACTGCTGGCATTATTCTGACCGCCCCAGCAACAGGTGACATCATCCATGAGAGTCTGCCTCTGCCTTAAGTCCTTGATCATAGAAAAACTGTGACTGCTAGGACACAGTAACTCAAGTTGTTCATGTAAAAAGTGATTAAACACATTCCTTTAATGGGGGTTACCTTGGTTGGATATTGGCTAATGGCTAAAAAATCACAAAGTGGCCAAAATCTGATCAGCTCATTTTCAGACAGGTTTTTATATAAATGGATCAGGACAAAAAGAGAGAGAATCTTTTTTCCTGAAACGTTCAGAATGTCTTTACACAGAAGCAACACATGTATTATAAGTATAAAATATATGAAAAAGTGGATTTTGCATAATAGGTGACCTTTAACATTTCACTATTTGGACACATTTTCTGACCTGTCAAAGTCGCCATTGCAGAGAGCTCGAACCGGGATGGTGAAGGGCTGCCACACCGGGTTCAGTGTGTTCTTGATCACCTCCGTCTTGTGGCAGATGGTGAACCTGCCAGCCAAATAACATAAAACATTGTTGCTCATATTGTACCTGAATCCCACATAACTTAATTTAAGCTTCCGCTGCAATACTGCAAACATTTTACAGATACCTGTTTACGTATATCTGTGGGGCATGACAGAATTGCAGATTGAGTTTTATTCCACTGAAAGTCTCTAAAATGAAGAGCAGCAGAAGGTGGTAATAACATTAAAGGTTGGGATAAGCCTCAGAGGCTGGTGTCATACAAAGAAAAGTTGATCTTTATGGAAAACAACAGAGAACAGATGCAACACAAGATATTATTTGCACTTAATTGCTTTCCTTTTTTGTCCAAAACGTCTGGCAACATCTCGCTTTACCCTCAATCCGGCTTCCCAGAGAGACCCCGTTCACCGAGCGGTACCAATGAATCTACTGTACAGAGATGCTGCGCTCTGAACAGCAGTCCCTTAATAGTAATACTTGTATCCACCCAAGGATAGTGGCTGGTAGCATGCAATTACATCTTATAACAAAGGATGAGCAAACTGTTATTTTAGGCGTGTGAATTTAAAGATTTTTAGGGAAAATTACACTTTTGGACTGCTTCGAAGGTAATGAAACTGCAAAGTTTATGGTTCCAGCTTTCTGGAAAACTCTCATGGAAAAATAAAGTACTATATGCTTTATGATAGGTATGATCTCAATCTTAAGCCCACTTTTAAAACACGAAAAGTCCAATTCAAACTGTAAATGAATCGTGGGAACAAGAGGTTTTAACCGTAGGAAATAAAAAATAAGAATCACATTTATTGCAAGATTTATTTCCCATAAAACTGGAGAGGGAAGTGAAATATGTAGGTTCAGATGTTGGTTTGAAGGGTCTTTAAAAACTAAAAAGAACAATTTTGACACAAACCTGAAAAGCTGCCCTATTTTTCATGTTCTTTTTTGACTTATGTCAGGCTTCAATGTCAGATGTCTTATATTAAACATTAAATACATCAAAAACAGTGTGTATGTCTTTAGAACCATGAAAACAACCATAAAAGAAGAACCTGAGATTTGAAAAGTGAAAGCAATGCGGATGATCTGCCTTAAACTTACATTTTAACTATTAGCCAGGAAGGGACAAACCCACTAATCGCAAAAAAAGATTGTTTGTATAGAAGTCTATGAGACAGTTAGCCCTCCTTTTCCTTAATTTATTATCTCGATAAAAAATGTTCTGACAATTTTATGGATGCAATCTCTTGTTTCAAGTCTACGATATAGCATAATGTTCATTTTTGTAAATGATGGTCCCATTTACAGTAAAAATAGATAATGCAGCACCATGCCGTTCTACCATGCCGTTCTGTCAATCAGAATATATGCCTAGTAATTTCCATCAACTTGTCCAAGTCATTTCTGAATTCAAGAAAAACAAGATGCTAAAATGCTAAACCTACGGCTACAAAACACAAACCAATGTTTAAAGTAATGGGTGCCACATGCCCTTCTTTTAAATCCTATATACAAAGTGTGTTATTACATTTGTATGTTCGTACTAAAACGTGAATAAAACATATATCTCCTTGGTGTAACAGTTGGTGGTATAATTTGAAAGGCATAGGTGAAAGACTCACGTTCCGTCCTCGTTACTCCGGTAGAAAACCAAGAAGGGGTCCGACTTGCCAAAAAAGTCTTTTTTGTCCAGCTTGTTGGCACACAACTGCATGGTAGCAATATCCTGAGAGAGGAGACAAACCATTTTAGTTGAACATCAATATAGTCATTCTGATGCAATTTCATTTCTAAATCAGCAATTTGTTTTCTTCAGGAACTCATTTCTTGGGAGTATAGGTTTCCAAGGAACACCACCCCAACAATCATAGAACTGAGACTATCTTTGAATATAAAGTAATTGCTAATAGGAATACATTAAGGCAATGCAAAGGTGAATCAGAAACACAAAAGCTAGCAGTCAGAATGGTTTAATAACAGCCTGTCCTCCTCCAAAAAACGACCAAATAGGTTGATTATTCAGCAGCTTATTACGACTTAGTCACGTTTTAAAGTTTAGCACCTCTAGTGGTCGTGTAAGAAACAACAATATGCGGCATCTGCTCCCGTTGATTGCAAACGCTCCGGAGGGTCGGATATTCACAAATAACCCTCTCTGTAAAATCCTAAATTGTAGGATAGTTTGGCCATTAAAATGCTTTTTGATTAGATTTCTAGCGAGAAGTGTATATTGTACTTTTAGAATCCACGTCCAGTGGATGTGTAGGATCTATAGCGTGACAACCCTGTGGTTGTCCACCAGGTGGTGCTGTTGTAACCTGTGTGTTTCCTTGTAATCAGCAGTGATGAGACCCACCTGTGGCACTTGGTTCCAGTATTTAAAAGGGCTGCAGAAAAGGCTCTCGTCTCTCAGCTGCCCTGCTCGGTGCACCAGGACACCGCTCCTGTGTTTGTTTTATTGTTGGTTGTAACCACTGCGTTGCGATAAATAAATGATTGTTTTGGCAACTCCTGTGTGGAACTGTGTACTTTTGTTACAAGCGGAGCCAGCTTGTAACAATAGTTTGAGAGGTATTACGAAGATGAATTAAGGTCTCGTCAGGAGAATGTTAATATACTACGTCTTTCTGCACAGCGTCCATGTAAAGTTGGCGTCAACCCTCACGGGATGAAAACAGTATTTCCGGTCTCAAAGTTTTCATAATAAAACCGGAAGTATTTCTCTCACTGCCAAATTATTTCACAGTGATATATCTGCAGTACTCATCCACTAAAAACATCAGTGTATCCTTGTTAATTACACAACATTGATTGGTTTAAATTGTGTACAATGCTTTTGTGTTTTTAACCTTCGATTCGGAGTTTAGGATGGCCAAAGACACTACACTACCCATAATCCTCAGCTATCATTAATACAACATCCGCTTTGCTTGACAAACCCCGTGATTAGTCCTCAAGCTCTGTGATGTTGGAGTGGCAGTGCACCAAGGTTACGCAGAGCTCTTTTGAAATGGAATGAAACCACAGACTATCCAAAACTGGACTCGAACGGAATGACCTGTAACTGTCAACTGCATGAGGAGTTGGAAAGGTAGTTTCTGAAGATGTTACAAATAACACACAGCATACAATGCCATAATAACGTTGTATTATTAGTGTAGGACACTAATGTATAACATCTGAAGATGTGTAGTTTTATTCATGTTTTCACATAATTGTACAGGATATTGCTATATTATTTCACATATTGTAGTTCTACACATTAATGTCTGATTTGTAAAACATCACAGACAGAAAGGTATATCTGTCATTTAATGGTAAGCTATTGAAATTCTGATTCCATAGATGTGTTTGCCATCACCCAAATCCCCTGGCTATTCTCTCAACTCAGTATTTACATTCTTATATTCAAAGAAAATCAGTAATATCTTTACAAACTAGAAGTCCCTTTATATCAGCTGTGCACCGTTATGGTGTAAATAAAGCCTATCTACCAATTGGATCAAATATAAAAGTCAACCGAATTAGTATTGATACTGCGAGGAGACGTATTGTGTGAAGAGAAATTGAAGATGTTGTTTAATTGCTGATATATTTATGATCCATGTCACGTTTTCAGTGTTGGCGGCATTTCTTCCAGTTTGTCCAGAAGTCTTCTAATCAGGGCTCTATAAATAGAGAACTACGGCAGATATGTAATATTTAATGCAGCCGAACCGTGTATTACAATGCCGTTATGTGATGACTTTCAAAGAGAAAAGCAAGCACATGCAGAATAAAGTATTCTATTTCGTATATGGCTTCGCCCTCTAAGGCTATCGCTATTGGGTAATCCCCCTGCACCCCCGCGCAGCACTGAAACACTTGTTGTCCACGCCCACCCGCAAGGTGGGCCCCACCCTCGGGGCCCGACAATCTGCTCCCTCTTTTCTTCAGCAAAAGACGGCAGTTACTGAAGCACAGAACCATTAAACATCATGAGCGCAGGCGCATACGACACACGGGGTCCGTCCTAAGCGCTAACGGGCACGACCAGTATCGAGTACTATATAGGCTCAGGTTGTCCTTCCCTGTTAAAACCT
>NW_011369951.1:16624514-16634596 GCF_000735185.1 Notothenia coriiceps | reverse complement strand
ATGGGCCCAAGACCAAAAGGCTGTCAAAGGGAACAAAAAATAAAACAAAAATTGTAAGCCTGCCCATGGCTGGGAGGACTGGACTCTGGCAATAAGGTTAAGCAGCCTTGGTGTGAAGAAATCAACTGTGGGAGCAAATTATAGAAAATGGAAGACATACAAGACCACTGATAATCTCCCTCGATCTGGGGCTCCACGCAAGATCTCACCCCGTGGGGTCAAAATGATCACAAGAACGGTGTGGCTTCGTAAGAAGCATTTCAAGGTCCTGGAGTGGCCTAGCCAGTCTCCAGATCTCAACCCAATAGAAAATCCTTGGAGGGAGTTGAAAGTCCGTGTTGTCCCAGCGACAGCCCCAAAACATCACTGCTCTAGAGGAGATCTGCATGGAGGAATGGGCCAAAATACCAGCAACAGTGTGTGAAAACCTTGTGAAGACTTACAGAAAACGTTTGACCTCTGTCTTTGCCAACAAAGGGTATATAACAAAGTATTGAGATTAGGGCTGCACGATTTTGGAAAAAATCTAATTGCGATTTTTACTGACAAATATTGCGATTGCGATTCGATTTGCGATATTTGTTTTTAAGCGACCCAACGGAAGTTTATTGTAAAATGCGGCCATAACTCCGGCTAGGAAGGTCGTATCAACGTACTCCCGTCTCTAGCACCCCTGCAGCCAGAGCTACGAGTGATAGAACTAAACTTACATGAAACTTCCATTGGGTTGCGTTAAAGTCAAGCTTCAGTTTAAGATTCACCCTGTAATAGATGTAAAACATGTGATGGAGCATTACTAACCTGACTCAGATTCATTACTAACCTGACCATCTAGGAGAGCTCCATTGGAAGCCATTTGGAAAGGGCAGGCACTTTCAAAAATACTTGGCTGGTGATTGGATCAATCTGTCTGACACCTTCTATCATGGGCTACTTCTGATTGGTTAACAATGGCTGGTACATGTGGANGTCCCTGGCGGCGTAGTGTGTTACTGATGGTAGCCTTTGTTACTTTGGTCCCAGCTCTCTGCAGGTCATTGACTAGGTCCCCCCATGTGGTTCTGGGATTTTTGTTCATCGTTCTTGTGATCATTTTGACCCCACGGGGTGAGATCTCGCGTGGAGCCCCAGATCGAGGGAGATTATCAATGGTCTTGTATGTCTGACATTTTCTAATAATTGCTCCCACTGTTGATTTCTTCACACCAAGCTGCTTACCTATTGCAGATTCAGTCTTCCCAGCCTGGTGCAGGTCTACAATTTTGTTTCGGGTGTCCTTTGACAGCTCTTTGGTCTTGGCCATAGTGGAGTTTGGAGTGTGACTGTTTGAGGTTGTGGACAGGTGTCTTTTATACTGATAATGAGTTCAAACAGGTGCCATTAATACAGTTAACAAGTGGAGGACAGAGGAGGCTCTTAAAGAAGAAGTTACAGGTCTGTGAGAGCCAGAAATCTTGTTTTTTTGTTATTGACCAAATACTTATTTTCCACCATAATTTTCAAAAAATTCTTTAAAAATCAGACAATGTGATTTTCTGGATTTTTTTGTCTCTCATAGTTGAGGTATACCTAGGATGAAAATTACAGGCCTCTCATCTTTTTAAGTGGGAGAACTTGCACAATTGGTGGCTGACTAAATACTTTTTTTCCCCACTGTACATAGTAGAGGTGCACCGGCTCACTTTTCTTGTCTGATAAAATGTCTTTCAAGTGGGACATTCTGTCTTGTTTTCTTCTTTCTACACAATATTATTTACAACATGAATATTTTTGTAATTTTTGAAAAAAATCTGTGTGCTCATAATAATACATAAGAAATAACAACAAAGAGACACATGTTATACATTTAAAAATATGTAAAATAAATTTTATAATTCATTTAAAAGAATGAAAAGGTGTTTATTAAATTATATTAACTCCCACTCCTGCAGCAAGCGTTGTCCTTCTGCCTGCCCCACACCCACTGACTGCACACACAGCAAGATGAGGGGGAGAGACCCCCCGCTGTTGGCAGAAGAGCCAGTCACTACAGTTACTTTATATGATTTAGAATATGATATTTTTGCTCAAAATGTGGCTTGTGGCTTTTTTACAGGCCATAATGTCTCTATGTGCATGATGTAAACAATTGTGCATGTATGTCAATTTGACAAAAATCCGCTCAGCAGCTGATATTTGGGGGCATCTCTAGTATATGCGGTCAAGATAGTATTTCTAAATGTCACTACACACGTGTGTTAGGGCCCGTGTTTACGTGTTTGCCTTCAGACTCACAGCTCTTGTCGGTCCACACGTGCAGCTCCTGGGCGAGCTCAGGGATCACCAAGAACGTCCTCCAGCCTTGGCGCTTCTTGGACTTGAGGATGTCTCCGAAGATGTGGTCCCCGATGTACACGATGTCCTTCCCCTTGGCCCCCAGCAGGTCGCACACAATGTCCGAGGAACCTGGAGTAGAAGGAGTTTAAAATACCTGTACCTGTAGATACCTGTGTCTATCTTTGCTTTTACATTAGTGTTTTAAAATCCCATTTTACAATGTGTTTCTTCTGCACTATTTCTTAATTCTCTTAATGTCTTTCATTTTTGTAAAGCACTTTAAATTGCCTTGTGTTGAAAGGTGCTGTATAAATAAACTTGCCTTGCCTATCTAACAAAACTAACACAAGGTCAAAAAATGGAAGACTGGTAGACAATAATCAAACCTCCAGAGTAGACGATGCCGTGCTGCAGAGGTCCAGTGTAGGTTCCAATCTTTAAACGCCCTGTTATCTGAAATAAAGAACACAACATCCGATTGGTTAGAAAGGCCTTCGCGCAATCAGAGAGGTGAAACACTCTGGCCTGAATAAAGCCACATGCTAAAACTACATTTTACACCTTAACAGATTTGAAGATGCATCAAGTATATACACGTTTCCTTTTTTCGTAACTACAAACTCTGTAGTTGTTCCCCATGTCATTCATGCTAATTGTTAGCTCAAAGAGAACATATGTCCTTATTTGTAGAATCCAACCTATCTGCAAACGACTACAATTTATCAGATTGTTTAGAAAGTAACGGGAAAACAAAGACAACTCATAATAGGCGCTCACACCAAGTACCTTTCCCAGGAATCGTTCCCGGAACTTAGTTCCCCGGAACTCTTTAGTTGATCGCGTTCACACCGGAATAAGTCCCTGAGGGAGCATTACGCAAATGAAGCCACTGACGTCACTTCTTCTGCTTTGGGTTTACTGGCAAGCCGCAAACAACTTCAGGGCGTATACTGCCACCCGAAGTCCCGGGTAAATCACCAGAAGTGCAGACACCTCCTCATCACTCCACCGCTCCCACGTTTTATTTTGTGTTGCCATACAGTAAGTTAGTCTCTCTCCGTTGGTGCGCTGGGCTAATGCTAATAATGCTAATGCGAGCAAATAAAATGGCGGCTTCACAAAACTTTTCGGAGTTTCACAGGGCGCGGTTTGCAATTCGCCCAGCCAATCAGAAATTGGAACCTTTTCCTCCCCAGGAAAGAACCACCTCTCTAGCAGGGACTGAAAAGGTTCCCGAAAAAAAGTTCTAGTTCCAGATCTTTTTGGTGTGAACTATCGGAACTACTCCTGGGAAAAGTACTCCGGTGTGAAAGCGCCTAATGACTCATGCTTATGTTTGAGACAATTATTGTTTTTTTGACATCAATTCAGCTTTCCCCACTCTGATCTGAATCACGAGTGAAGCTGAATAAGAGCACGAGCATCTAGATGTTGTCTACTTTTGTCTGGGTGCTGTATTTTTTAACTATATGTCAAGACAACAAATTTGAAATCCATTCTTTAAAACCGTTTTTTCAAGAAGCAGTGTCAGATGTGTGCAGAGGATGGCTGCAAACTGACCAAAGAAACTAACTGACACTGACTAAATGGGAGACAATGTGACACATATTATAATTTCAATCTAAGAAAGGTCATGTATTTCTAGAAAAGAGGCTTCAACATGTCCATAACTCTCTGCGTTCCACATCGATAAACACTGTCTCAGCTCTGTGTCTGCTCACCGTGTCCACCTGTCTGAGCACCGTCCCCTCTCCGAAGAACAGCGGCTTCCTGGCGTCCACCAGGATCAGATCGAAGTAGGACTGCCAGGGCCGGTGGGAGGTTCCAGGCTGTAAAACCAACACACACACAGGATGTAAAGCCACGCGTAGGTAAGAGCAAAACATGTGTCTTCTACCTTCATCTGCATGATCAACACATTAAAAAGTGTGAAGAGCAGGGGGGGGGGCAATGTTTTACCTTGGGGCCGTGGGGGAAGTCAAACAGGTAGGTCATGATTTTCTGAAAGAACACAACACACACAGCAGTGTTTAGAGTAGATACAACAGACTAGCGATTTGGAGCGCACAGTTCATCATAATCCTTGAAAACACCGTTAATCACCTCTGTGTATTTGTAGTCGCTGTTGGTAGCCAAGAAAACCTTGGCTACTTCATTCATTCTGCTGAGGAGAAGAGACAGCTTCCCCTGGAGGGAAAATGAAAAAACTTGAGCATCTTTACAAACCAGCAGATTATAACAAGAATGTGTTCCTATATACAGGGGTGCACATACAGGACTGTCTCAGAAAATTAGAATATTGTGATAAAGTTCTTTATTTTCTGTAATGCAATTAAAAAAACAAAAATGTCATACATTCTGGATTCATTACAAATCAACTGAAATATTGCAAGCCTTTTATTATTTTAATATTGCTGATNAGCCAGGCTCTGGTGTTATGCCGTGTTATGCATGCCCTCCAAAAGGAAATTATATAGTTTCCAAACCGTACTTTGCCGTACAGATCAATACATGTCTGGGAGGTCTTGCTTTACGCTGTGCGCGTCCCGCGAGGTGCATGCACACACGGCATAACACCGCCCCCCCCCCCGTTGACAGTTCACGAGCATGCTCTATCGTGAACTTTTCAGACCCGACGGGTAATAAGGGATTATGACGGATATTTTACGATCCTGTCTGTCGAAATGACGGACAGCGAAAAAGTCTAACGCCAGGCTTATTGACATGGCGAGATATAAATATATGGTTGGTACTTGTCAATGTCTCTAGGTGTGTAAATGTAGCCCTATAAATACGATGTCCTTTTGTGTTATCTGTTGTTTTATGTTCATGTTGTAACCTACTTGTTGCCATGTTAGACAGGTCTCCCTTGAAAAAGAGATCAATGATCTCAATGGGACCATCTGGTTAAATAAAGGTTTAAAAAATTAAAAAAATCGCGGTAAATTTTGTCAGTCTAACGACGGTATTGAGACATCTATTTACCGTGATATCGCAATATTCGATATATCGTAGTGCTTAGGAAGGTGTTTCTTATTTTTGGAGCATCGTATTCCTGGAGGCGATCTGAAACTGTAATCTGCCCAACAGGATTCCCCTCAACTATCACTGAATTCTCAGGGGAGCCAGAAGTCTTTGTGAGCCTGATCTATCTCTTTGTAATGTCTGCATTTTTCTTTAGCAGCCATGACTCAGTGGAATAAAACAAGACCAACCTCTGCAACACTTGTTGTCCTATCTGGGTCACACTGATAAGCTTAATCTGCTCCTCATCCTTCTCAGGAACAGGGAAGTTGAAATGTGTCATGTGGTCTGAATACAACCGGGCACTATGAATCTCTCAGCCTATATGCACTTTTGTTTGAATAGGCAAACACATACATAAATAAACAACCAAGCATCTTATCTCATTCACTTTAAAAGCTGTAGATGCTCTCTTGGGGTAGTCATTCACCCCTGAAATGCACCATGTGGAGGGGAAAGCTCAGCACTGCATGTTTGATGTGAATGCTCTTTTAGGGAAAAACCTCAGGAGGTATTCATTTTTAATTCCAGCATTATGCTTGTACCTAATCTAATATTAGCACATTAGATGACTAATGATTCATATTGGAAGTAATTGAAAATCAGTACTTTCGCTTGCCACGTTCTTTTAATGTAATCAGCAAAGTCTTCGTTTGAGTGATCGTACAAGTAAGTTTGCCTGAAACAACTTGTCTATATCCTCTGGGCTTGCCATATTCTTTGACCTGGGAGGCTGACAGGAAATGATCAGAAAGAAGCAATATAAGTTGCTGCAGGCAATGGTGTGCGTACGATTAAGGAGCACACTGAGCTTACATTTTCGACACTGTGTGAATCATATAGGGTACCAGATGAGATGGAAATGAACCTTAAGAGTCACAGGCAGACAGACGGAGAGGAGAAAAAGTGCAAAGGAGCTACAGGAAGAAAGAGGCTTTGAGAAGGAGAAAGGGAGCAAAGCAAGAGCAAACTCTGGTGTAGAGACTGCTGCACAAGCTATACTCCTGAGGGAGCCACAGAGATGGCTTGGAAGACAAATCAGGGCCACAGAGGTGACTCTGCAGCTGCACTTCTTTTCTCTCCTATAGCCATGGACATCTAACATACTACATTCCAGCGTATGCCTGTTGTGACTGGAATTCACATAACGTACCTGTTTTTATACAGAATCACTATTCAGGACATACCCAGAACGGCGGGAATGCTGCAACCTTATTCCTGCATATCTTGATGAAGGGCAGAGTCAGTCAGCCTTGGCGCATTCCTCACAGAGCTGATCGAACAATGACTTCAAGCTCTGCTGGATACATTGGAATCCTACTGGGTCCATGCTGGAGACCAGCTCACACAGTGTTTGGGAGAAAACACACAACCTTACAACTAGGCCGGTATCTCGTTAGGTATGTCCATCACAAACCTATTCAGGGAAGAATAGTTAGGCTTCGGTACTGCTATAAATACACATTATCACCTCAGGGAATCGTGAATGGGGCACTTTTACTTCACAGAATAAAAAAACGGTACAAAGGTGTCGGCAGTTTGAAGCTGATGAAAGGTAAACTCCCAGCAGTAAACCTATCCGATTGCCACCCCAAGAGGAATTAGATGGTTCACTCCAAGGCGTCCTCTCCCTCTGCAGAGGGTGATATGCTGCAGTTGTCAGTTCAGTATCGGAACAGAAGCTGGTGGCGCAGGAACATGGGGGCTGAGCAAACAATAAGATGGAAGACACTGTTTGCAAAGAGTTGTGACCTTGGCTGATATGATCGGGTCATTTTGAAAGAGAGTGATGTGGTGCAGTGTGGGCAAAAAAATTGTCATGCGTCTAGGCAGCTGTTCGGTTTGGATATCACTGTGAGTCTTTGCGGGCGTGCCCCAAAGTTGCTTCACTGCTGTTGAAATCTTGAACGCATCTTCTACCCGCCTTCTATCAGGGTATGATACATCACTAACAAGATACAAAGAGCTGTGGCGTTCGCATCAACAACAAAGGCCATATCGAGTCAAAGACCTCAGTTACATCATTTTGAAGCCTTTGTGTAAGGACCGGTCTGATCATGTGCGCTGTGCTTTTATTATTAAAAAAATGCGTTATATGGTCTCAGCTCCAAGCACAAGTTAAAAGGATGGCAAGGAAGACTCGAGAGAAAAGGGGGATCAGCGAAGACGAGGCTCTCACTAGTGCAGCGTGGAGAAGGAAACTGGGCCTCAGGGAGACACGGTAGTGCTGGGATGACATTTTTAGGGCAGCTGTGAGAGTTATCGATGAGTATCAGATGTTATCCATTACTCCCTGGTAAAACATGTATGGAAACCAAAAATAATAACAACAAAGGACAATGTCAAAATGAGAGAAAGATACAAATATAATCAGGATTCCTCACTAAATATTGAAGTCAATCAATAATCACTGTATGCAAGGGTGGGCTGAGGTTGCTTTGTATGATGTTTGTTTGATTGAAATCAAAAAGATTACATGTGTGAATAATATCAGAGACAAAAAAATACATATTTACTACTGAATGTAAGGCACTGCAATATGTTTTTCTTTTTTTCTTGTCCTGATGTTATTTATTGCTCCCTCAACATCCATGTGGCTTGCTCTCCTGCATGAATAAACAATAGAGGTGAATGAGCAAACATTTTGGTTATACCCTGCTGTTTAAAGTTGAATATATAGAGCCAGAGCTGTTTTGTTTGTGTACTGAATGCTCTTTCACCCTTAAAACTCTTCAGCGCATAACCATGTTCGCAGCCTTTGCCTCCGCGTAACACGTAAACTGTTAATGTGCTCTCACCCGTGTTATTATTTTATGGCTCAGGGAAACAAGAACCATTTTCACTTTCTAACGTGTGTTAGTTCTGAAGAGTGACCTGCTCATGGCTGTCATAATCACTGGATATTTTGCAAATTAAACTTTGTGCAAAAATGATGTGGCAAATGTGAGTAACGCAGATTAATATTTTCTATCCCTCAGACCTAGGCTCCTCAAACGGTTTCATGCCCTCCGTCGTTTGCAGTAAATCATCTGTCACCAATACAGAGATGCAGCAATATCAATGTAATACTCATCCTCAAACATGAACTTCAAAAGTCCAAGACCCAGTGGGAAAAAGCGTCTTATTCTGACATATTTTTGACTTCAATCCCTTGTCATGTCATCGCGATTTCGCTAAGTTTCTGCATCTTTACCCGGCAGGCCACTGACTCAAACAGCCGCTGTTGCCGTGCAGGCGTTCAGCATTTGAGCCAAGACACTGTGGGCTGTTCACAAGAACTTTTAACTCCCTTGGGTCTCGCTCTAAAAAGCCAAGAGACATGACCAAGAAGACGATGGACAGTTTTAATACAGCAGCACATGGCCTCAGGGGATTAGAGTGGTTACCCCTGCAGATATTATGGGCGGCGAAATGAAGCACATCTATTTCCTGCAGTCTGAAAGATGACATGTGGCAACTGGGGCCTCTGATAGGGTTGCCTGTTGACTTGTCTGTCACACAAACTCCCACTGATTAACAAAGCAAAATGAATCCCCGTCCCCTGCATGCAAGCGAGTGAAGAGTATGGATTTCATCCTCACACTCGACGTGACTTTGATTCTTTTTTTGCTTACAGCACAGCAGTCTCTACAATAACCATCCAGGAAGAAAACACTCATTTTAAACTGAAATAAAGGGTGCTGTGGGAGAGATATTATGACTGCTACTGTATATCATTACAGGCTGCCTCTGTGTTTACACGCTGAACAGACAGGAAGGAGATTTGGACAGGTAACTGATCAAAATTAGTTGCCGGAGGACTGGCAGCAAACATCGGTGGAGAAACAGAGATTGCACTTTACAGAGAACGGTCATTATTACATTACATTGCATTCAGCAAAATACAAACTTGAAGAAAACAGAATCATATAAGTACATCAGGTTTCATAGAGCTAAAACATTTCAAGTGCTACTCAACTGGCTTTAGATTTGAGATAAGCCAGTCCTTTATTAGCATATAAGGGGCAGTCTTCCCTTGTATAAAGTAACAGCCTTGACAGATGAGCGCTCCGTAACTCTTGAGACTCCTCTTCCTTGTCCGAGTGATTCTCGCAATTTTCTGTCGACGTTTATGGGTGGGCTGGACACAAATACACCCACCACGAGGCACAAACCACCGGGCAGTGTGTACACGCAAGTGTCAAGGGAGCTTTGGGACTCCCTAGTCAGGAGCCCTGACCTTCGTCAAAACCGCCTCCTCCGAGTATCTACTGGATCTAGCATGACGTTGATAGGCGAGGCCGCCAGATGGACGTTACACAGTAGGCTGGAGGACGTTCGAGTGGGTCTTACGACGCCGAGCAAGAACAAGAAGTTGGAAGGATTGTAAGAGGGTGTGTGCGGTGAGGAGGCGAGGGAAGTGACGAAGGCCATTGACGATCTTAGGTGAAGATTCTGACGAGCTTACCTAGACCGGGAAGGATTGTAGGTCCTGTCACCCATTTGACGATGTTGGGGCGTGCAGTGAAGCGAGACGGTAGCCGGTTTTTTTGTCGAGCGACGTGCGGCGTGACGCCTCCCCCTCGGGTTCAAAGGGGTAGTCGTTTTTTTGGTGCGACCCAACGATAGGCGCGAGGTTTTCCACGCCTTAGACTCGAGGGGTAACTTTTGAAGTCGCTGTCGCTCTTTCGAATTGTGTAAGAAGGCCGGCGTCTGACTTTCTGAGTCAGAGACAAGCTTGAGGTGAACTGGCTATATTATGA
>NW_011369951.1:16616183-16624469 GCF_000735185.1 Notothenia coriiceps | reverse complement strand
AACAAAAATGTCATACATTCTGGATTCATTACAAATCAACTGAAATATTGCAAGCCTTTTATTATTTTAATATTGCTGATTATGGCATACAGCTTAAGAAAACTCAAATATCCTATCTCTAAATATTAGAATATCATGAAAAAGTATACTAGTAGGGTGTTCAACGAATCACTCGAATCGTCTAATTAACTCGAAACACCTGCAAGGGTTTCCTGAGCCTTGAAAAACACTCAGCTTGGTTCAGTAAACTAAATCACAAGTATGGGGAAGACTGCTGATCTGACTGCTGTCCAGAGGACCGTCATTGACACCCTCCATCAGGAGGGTAAGACACAAAAAGAAATTTCTCAAAGAGCAAGCTGTTCACAGAGTGCAGTTTCAAAGCACATCCACAAAAAGTCTGTTGGAAGGGGGAAATGTGGCAGGAAACGCTGCACAACCAAGAGAGATGACCGCAGCCTTAACAGCATTGTGAAGAAGAGTCNCTGCCAAAGCCGTGGAGGCGACATTCCTCTGTGGAGCTGCGATTGATGTTCTCGCGGGATCCCCCAGAGAGACATAAGACCTGTGACACAGCTTCACACAGCCAGTGCTGACAGCGTTCGCTGCAGACGCAGCGCCGACTTCGAGCGCTCTCTATTAATCCCACAAACAGCGCTCGGTTGTTGTAGGAACGCTGCGCTGCCACTAGCAGGATCAGCGCGCGCCACAGGACAGAGGTGATGGAGACTTTCTGCTGAGGTGAGGCGCGAAGCAACCCACTGCAACGTGATCACTCATGACTCTAAAGAGCTCTGATGACCTTTGGCCCATAACAGCCGGGTTACGGCGCTAAACAAGTCTGAACTGCCATCTCCTATGGCATCCGAGCAGGCCATGCGCGAGCCACACGAGCAGAGCAGACAAAAGTCACTCACCTTTTCGCTGATTCGAGCCCAAAAGCTAGGTGGCTATCTTGCTGAGAACGATTAAGGGGAACCTGTCTAAAGGTTCAAAATGGCGCCTTTGCTTAGTGCTGCCTAAACACCAAGCCAAATCCCCACTGAGGCCCCAGCTCGCGCGTGACACAGCGTCTGCAGTCTCCGTATCCGCAATAACATCGGCTGCCCTGACTGCTCTGCGAGCCCTCTCGCTCATCGCGGGAATAATACATTGCCTCTGATGAGAGCAACCGTGTGTGCGCGCCCAGAACAGGCCGGCCGCCTGGCCTTTGCGTTTTACTCAAAAGGAAGCCTATCGCAGATCGTACTCCTCCCTGGCAGATTGAGGTGGCTGCTTCCCATAGCGCTTGTCTGTGTGAATCAACCATGTTGATTTCGTACGGTATTTTCCCCCGTATATATAATGGAGTAAAAACCGCAATAACTGTTCTGGGTATGACAGAGTGTTTCTTTGATCCCATGAACTCTGTATGCGGGCGTGGACTTCCTTCTCTGTGTATATGAGTGTGTGACGATGGCTCTAGCGATCTTGTTGAGCGAGAGCCTACGCTAGTCCACTGCGCTCCAGGTCACGCGCCGTGCAGGCAGCACAAGGGCTGCGAGGGAGTTTCCACATGTGTGCATTTCACCCGTCTAGTAAGCATGATTGTCGTAAATCACGCCAGGGGTATGTCGGTGTATGGAGCTGATGATGAGGCTTATGAGCCGCCGCTCATGAATCGGGTTACTTTGCAGAAAAGGCCATGTGTCGTAGGCGTATCTGCTTTAGCAGTGAATGCATCGCGCCGAGCAGCGGTATTAACGAGCGCTCTAAAGTGATCCGATGCTAGGATGTCGCAGCGCAGCTCCTGCCTGCCAACTTTCCCTCTAATCAGACAGTATAGTGGCAGCCCTCTAGATTCGAGAGATGTAGCAGTTTGCTGTATATAGAACCAGTAGTGAAAAAGGCAGCGCCGGCCAGGCTCTAGAGCAGACATACAGCACAGTAGGCGACTAGACAGGACTCGCATAAGTATTGACCCTGTTACTCGTGCGCGCCCTCAGCCTTATTATACTTCTGCATTCCCACGTCTGGCTTCTCTGTGAGATGATGCATCGTAATGGTCGGTCATGGTGACGAGCCACGCTATTGCTCCCTACTGGCCTTTCAGTGCGCGCGCACTATCTGCAGGAAGAGTCGCCGATACACGCTGCTTTTGCGCTCCAGGCTCTGCCTGGCAACTGAGCTTTCAACACGCTCAGAGAGGGAGAGTGGAGGGTTACTATGTGCAGCTAGATGATATTGCGTGTATTCAGCCGCTCTATAGTGGTTATTCATGTACCGTGTGTAATAGGACAGTGAATATCTCGGACCTGGAACTAATGCCGGCGAGTCTACTTGCCTATAAAGGTTACATATATAAACGAATAGGTAAAACCAGCGCTGGCTTTCTAGTGGCAGTCCCTGCTGTTCTTAATCACAGATTAGTGGCAGCCGCTAAATTACTGCTCTAGTCTCCTCTCGAAAGGTGGATTTCGTTATATAACCTCTCGCTCAGATCACAGACCAGTACCATCGAGCCGCCCCAGCTCCTCACTCTCTACCTCTGTTTATCGCCCGCCCCGTGACTGAGATCCGGATGGTCTGGCGGGCAGCATGTCCGGGGTGTGATGACATGGGGACTGAGCCCTTCAGCGATGAATGCCCACTTTTCCTCTCTCGAGCTGGTTTCCCTTGGGCGCTCTCCGCTGCGCTGTCGGGTCGCCCCGACAGACGACTGCTTCTCGCAGTGCGCTCTTGCCTTGCGTCGATTTCCCGTCCTTCTGTCTGCTGCTGGACTGTAGCTCTAGAGTCTGACATGCTGGCGAATGCCGTCCGCCTTTCACTCGCGCTCTTCATACTCCACTCATGGATGTAGAGCAACTGCTTGAACAGCCCGTACCGGGCTTATTGGGTCCAGTAGTCACTTTTCTGGATCTCTCTAACAGACGTGTCATCGGTGACGCCTGCTAACAGCCAAGAGTGACCTGGCTCGGTCTTGTGCTCACGCGAGTGTCCTCACCTGGGAGACAGGACGTACCTGGCAGCACAGAGTTGTATACAGACTGTGTTCGGCACGCGCGCTTTGCTGATTCCTCTCGGTGGTGACCGCTCTACCAGTGATCTTTGTGAGTGTGCTAGCAGCTCTCTTGAGTCAAAAACTGCCAAATCCCTGAAAAAAATTGCTATGTGTTATCAATTCGCCGCGGCCTTATGGAAAGAATCACATGTCTACCCAGTGACCTTCAATACATCATGTCCGAGTCTGAACACTATCGTCTACGTATGGCTGAGCATAAAAGCGATAGATAAGAACGCTGCAAAATAGTTGGACGACGTGATATGAGAGGATGGCGGTTCGTCCTCAGTGAACTCAACGCACCACTTCAACCGGACTCTTCACAAACCCCTCTGACTACGACATCATAATTAGTCCTCTCTCACGTCCGGGGAGTTGAAGTATGGTGCAGCAACGCGCATCTACGGTGATAATCTCAATATTCCGTACTTGTAGAGACAAGGTTATGAGTCTCCGTAACACGTACTCCTGCGAGCTGATGACTCCTCAGGACATCTGCTAGTCTATACATGCTGCCTGTCATTTCGTGTGCTCCTCTGTGATGCCAATTCTGCTCCTCGGGTCATCCGGTCGCCTCGAGATATGTGTGAATAGGGACGTCCGCTCTATATTGTCCGGTTCTCGCATGTTATGACGGACATAGTCTCACAACTTTGATCGAGACAGAAAGTCATATCAATTATGATATATCTCTGATGATCATATAAAGATATCGTACGACTATTCAGGACTAGTAGTGTGTCCTGCAATAGCATTGGGCGCTTTCTTTCATGGTCTGAGGAGGTGTTCAGTATCTGATCATCCCGGTGAGTATGGGGTGAAGTAAGCTACATGAACAGTGACAGCAGTGTTTCCTCATCTGTGCTTTTCTCTTAAATGTATCCGGTAAAAACATCTAGTCTGAGTGTGCCAATGTCTTCTAATGATGTTACCATTGAGTCTGCAGAGGCATACATCAGTCGATTAATGTGTTGAAACCTTTCCTGAATCTATGTTCTTCATTTGTCATTGCTAATGCGGGACTTTCACTACTTGCATCAATTGCTTATTCATAACTATCGTCTTCTAACCTCTCTCTGCACTCGTTGCAGAAACTCCTTCTTCCGACTCCACCAGCGTGCCTCGTGCATTGTGTTTACCCTATCTCTTGCTAGAGTCTAGCGCTTATTAGAGCACTGCCCCACGATGAACGCTACAGCCGTTGCTCAAAACAAGAGAACAGTTGTTTACCAAACTCCTATAAGTGAAGATCATGTATCTTTGATTCATTTTTGTGCATTTTGAATCTCGCTGATGTCCATATCAACCTATTCCTCCCGCAGACAAACACCTGTTTTCCGCTTCAATATGTCCTGATTGTGACATAGTCATGGAATGTGACTTTCTTTTGCTCCATTAAAAAAATGTATAAATTTCTCTTGTGTGTATTTTACTATAGTGCAAATCGTAGTCTTCCCAAGAGTTTCTGGCTGCGTTAACTAATAGACTACCCAGTTGAACATGTTATTGCCCTATTAGATCATTCAGTCCTACTTGTAACGCAAAGCGAAATCTTGTTTTCCACTGACTGCTTCGTTCTAGTGAGCCGTTATGGGAACTCGGGCGGTATCTGTGACGTTGCTGTCAGATAAGTTGCGCTTTTGCCTAAGCACCAATGGATCAGCTTCCCTAAATGCTCTAGTTGTTTGGTGTCTGTTTCGTATATGGCTTCGCCCTCTAAGGCTATCGCTATTGGGTAATCCCCCTGCGCACCCGCGCCAGCACTGAAACACTTGTAGTCCACGCCCACCCGCAAGGTGGGCCCCGCCCTCGGCTTCCTTCCTCGGTTATAAATAGGAAGGAGGCCCAGCAATCTGCTCCCTCTTTCTTCAGCAAACCATCTGCAGTTGCACAGCACATAAAACATATGAGCAACAACTGCGTCCGAAATTGCCCTCGCATGGTGACTCAGCTATATCATGCTTGCTCACATTGTGCCTGTCTCCCATCACCGACAGGAAGCTCAAGAGCGGACGCTCTAGCTGCTGCGGCCGACGGAGGACGATTGGCGCGGTCCAGGAGCACGTGGACGGCAAGCATGTCCCTGGGAGCCGAGTACCGCAGGTGTCGCACCGGCTTCCTACCCTGTCTCCTCCATGGTCACGGTGGATCGTCCCTCCCTCCTCTCCCCCGGACGGGGGAGACAGAGTCGGAGCAGGGGGCTGGTTTGGCGGCCGAGCATGCCGTCCCCTTCTCCGTCGCCACAGGACGGCGCCCTACGTTGAGCTCCCCCAGAGAGTATGTCGCCCGCCAGGCCGACCGGGTGCACCAGTGTGCCTTTCAGGCGGCGAATATTATCGCGCTACTCTCCAACTCGGTGGTGACACTGGTAGAGCGGCCCACCACCGAGGCAGAGGAAATCAGCAAGGCGGCCAGCATGGCGCTCACTCTGTGCGCGTCCGTCGCTGTCTCCCAGGCGAGGATTTCCGCGTGGGTGACACAGATCCAGCGCCACCTCTGGCTGCAGCAGGCGTCTGTTACGGAGACGGCCAGAAAAGTGCTACTGGACGCTCCAATCAGCCCGTACGGGCTGTTCGGACCCCAGTTCCACGCCATGGTGGAGTCCATGAAGACGGCCGCGGAACAGGCGGACGGCATTCGCCAGCATGTCAGCTGGCTCCAGCCTGCTGAGCGCCCACAGCGGCACCAACGCCTGCAGCAGCCGCTGCAGCCGCGGCGTCCATGCCGGCTACAGGAGGCCGCAAGCGGAGAGACGCCCACAGCAACCGCCTCGGCGTCAGACTCGCCCTTCGGCGGCTGCAGGGGCTCCGTCCCATGTCTCTGCTCCCCCGCCACCCCAGAGACAGGGTCTCCCGGCGGCGAGTCAAAGGGGAGTGAGGCTCCCCCGCTCCTGGTCTGCTCCGCGAGAGCCTCCGAGGAAGCAGAGCCGGTAATTAAGCCGGCTGCCACTAATCTGTTGATTAAGTAGACAGCAGGGCTCGCTGCAGAAGCCTGCCGGTTTTAACCTCGGTTAATAACCTGCAGAGCTCGCGGCATTCCTCTGTCCGAGATACGCCTCCTACACACGGTCATAATAACCCATGAGCGCCGTTATAACGCCTCATGTGGACAGCACTGCACACCACCCTCCATCCATCCTCTGAGCGTGTACACGCGCTCATGATGACAGCCGAGTGAAAGCAGCGTGGTGGAGGCTTCCTCGCAGCCCTTTTCGCCTCACTATTTATTTGATACACGCTGCTCGTCGCTACTGCTTGAAGTTAAGGACAAGCGTGGCTCATCAGTCCATCTCTACGGATTGAAACCAAAGTGCATCACAGAACTTGGTGAGCATTACAGGCTCAGTCACAGAGCGGCCAGAGCGCGGAATGCGCAGTATTCCAGGCGTGAGTGTCCGATGCAGCAGAAGTGTTTGAACCTACCGGTTATAAACTCGCAGACCGTCGCCACGGCTAGGCCTATCTGTCCGAGATAGGAGCGACGTCATGAATATGTCCATGAGCTCGATAACGCTCATGTAACTGTTTATCTTCTCAAAGTCTTCTCAATCCTTTGTTTAACCTATCGGTTAATTATAAACTGCAAGAACATACTATGACATGTTAATATTATAACTCCTCGTCCTCGCCACTCAAAACTGTGGTATGATTAAGTTAGACAGCAGGCGCCTCAGAGTGAAACACGACCGGTATTGTGAGAACTCCTCTCCATGTTTTCATATAACTTCATCTTACTGTTCATCGTCTCAGAGGCCTTCGTCGTAGACGCTGGTAATATATAATACGAGATTAGCCTCTCTTAATCTACGCCTAATAAACCCAATGAGCGCGCTAACGCCTCATGTGGACAGCATCGCACCATTATCTTCACTCCAATGTCCTCGCCTCGCAGCCTCCCGGTCTGTAGGGTACACGCCCTCATGATGAGAGACGGAGTGAAATGCAACATGTGGAACTCGTGATCTGGCTTCAGACAACAAGTCAAGCAGACTCGCATCTCAGCCTCCTAGCCCTCTCTTCGACTTCACGTGAACTGGCAGACGCTGCTCGACAATGCGTGGGCACCCTGCATTGTCTTCTCCTGTGTGTGAAAAAAGGAAAATGTCTACATATGCTGATCTGTTTTCATTGTCCCTGCTGCATGTCGTTATGTCATCATTTTCCTAGGTCTTCTGCCTATCCATCTTGAATTTTAATTTGTATACTACATGGAAATAACTAACTAATGTTAGTGCAGCGAGTGGAGTACCATTATATATGCACTGTCAAATGCCATTATGTGCAAGTTATCCGCGCGGGTGATGGTGGCTCGTCACCATGACGGACCATTACGGCACATCACAGAGGAGCCCTCCCCCCGAGCAGTTCCGATGGGATACGAGAACACTTCCTGTCCTCCCAGAGGGAACAGTTTCTTGCACGGGTTTTTCACTCCGCTATTTTCTAAATCTCCGGGAAAAAAAACGGGGGGGTCGCCCCGTTCCTGTACAATTCAAACATGTGGACTTCACACAGAACATGCACGGCTATGGAAGCAGGCCTACGCTCATCGCCAGGGAGGAGTACGATCTGCATCTCTGAACGCAGCATCAGGCGGCTGCTGTTGCTGGGGCGCGCACACACGTTGGCTCTTATCAGAGCAAGCTGTATATTCCCGGCCGAATTGAAACAGAAGGCTCGCAGGAGCGCAGCAGCCGTGTTATGCGAGGACTACGTGAGAACTCAGACTGTGTCACTGCGCACTGGCGCCTCAGTGGGATTTGGCTTGGTGTTAGGCACACTAACAAAGGCGCCCAGATTTGAACCTTTACGAGCCAGGTTCCCTTAAACTGTTCTCAGCCAAAGTAAGTATTACTTTTGGGCTCTATCAGCGAAAAGGGTGAGGATTTGTCTGCTTCTCTCTGTGCGGCTCCGTCATGCCTCCGGACCCTGGCCTCATATGCTAATGAATTCTCTCCACTGTCACTCACCTCTTTCCACTCTTGCGTCCTTCCTGCTTTTATTCCCAAAACGCTGTGCTCTAGAGAAAGCTACATCGAGTCGTGGTTTAGAGTGATGATTCTATTCTTTATTGCACGATGTTTGTTCAGGTAGTGATCACTCTCTCTGGCTTGATAGGACTTCTTTCCCCTGCCTACAGGTCGGAGAAGAAGCCGCGTCTGTCGACTCCTCCTCATGTCCTCTCCGCTACTTGGAGCGGACACTCATTACAGTAGCAGTCATTGCAGAGCAGCTCGTCATCCTGGG
>NW_011369951.1:16605655-16616138 GCF_000735185.1 Notothenia coriiceps | reverse complement strand
AGAATATGCTGGGGTATTGTGAAGAAGAAGCTGAAAGACACCAGACCCAACATGCCCTAATGAGCCTAAAGGCCGCTATTGAAGCATCACTGGCATACCATAACCCCTCAGCCATGCCACAGGCTGATGGCTCCATTGCCACGCCGCATTGATGCAGTTGATCCGTGCAAAGGGATTTCCCAACCAAGTACTGAGAGGCTATAATGACATTTTCAATGATGTTTGATTGTTTGCGTTATAAAATCTTTTTTTTTTTACTGGGTCTGAGCGAACTTATTCTAATTTTTGAGATAGGTATTTTTGAGTTTCTTAAGCGTACTGCAAATCTCTATATTATGTAAATAATAAAAAGGCTTGCAATATTTCAGTTGATTTGTAATGAATCCAGAATGTATGACATTTTTGTTTTTTTAATTGCATTACAGAAAATAAAGAACTTTATCACAATATTCAAATTTTCTGAGACAGTCCTGTAAGTGGTACGCAGGTACGCATGCGCGGCAACAATCTGAAATGCGTACCGTCACTTGTGTCACAAAGCGCATTTGCGTACCGATGTATATGTGAAGCTTTTCCAGAAGGCGGTTAGATCACCGGACGACGGAGTCGGTCTCCGTGTGCACAGGCAGGGCTGCTGTTAACGTCGGCCTGTACAGCAGCACTGCGCTAAAACAGCTGATCACAACGTTCACACGCTCTGTGGTCCCCCCCCTCCCCCGTTGACATTTACTACCACCCCCCCCCCGTTGACATTCGCGATGACAGAGGGCTTCATCATACTCCACTAGCACCCCCACCCGCTGATATTCGCGATACAGAGGGCTTCATGGGAACTTTGAGGGGAGCCGGAAGTTGGAGTACCAAACACTGACTCCAGGTACTCATCTGAGTACCTCACTGAGAAAGTTGTGTGCACCCCTGCCTATATAAATACAAGTACTACTTACATCTCTCACAACATATTTCTCCAAGTTCTCCACCGTCTTCTGCTTGAGAGTACCCTGCAACGAGAGAAACGAGAGTCAGAATAATTAATGCCACTGTAACAGTTGAGTAACAGTTGTCAGTGGCTACCCACACAGAGCACTCGTGGCATTTAGCAGTAAGTACTAAAAAAAGGGAGAGAGTAAAGCAAGGTTTTTTCTTTTTTTAGATAGTGAAAAGATGCAACTGGTCGCACAATGTGAGAGCAGTTGCAACAGAAATGATTTGAAATAGAAAGTGATTATGCTATAGAATTTATTGGCCCTTTTTCCCACAACTAGAGAGTTAATGGCCTATGGATTTTGAGGAAAATGTTGCAACTTCCACGAGGTAAAATTATTGTTTTTGTCTGGTGGCATTAGAGAGCTTAGATAACACACTACTTAAAGTTGTAATGGGAATTGTTCACCATTTTGTATCATTTAAAGACAATACAATGAAATCATGAATCTGAACAAATAACAAACCCTTTCATTTTTAGTCAAAGAAATGTCTGAATATCTTTTGAATCCCACGTTCTGTGAGGTGAATTTACTGTTTTTGTGAATGAGTCTGGTGGCTTTGAACAGGGGGTGGATAACAAACTACTTCAACTGGAGATGAGCATTTTCAAAATGTAACTAATTTTACGTGATGCAGTAGGCTAAGGGGCGGGACATCTCTTAGTGGTTGACTAATCACAACAGAGCCGGCCAGCTAACCAATCAGAGCAGACTGGGCTCTGACTTCAGACAGAGGGTGAAAAGAGGTGCTGCAGCACAGGCAGTATGAGAAGAATACAGAGCTTTTTGAACATTAAAGCATTGAGACACGTCAAAGTAGAGACACAACATACAAATATGAATAATTTTTAAGGGCCTCTTTATAATGACTTTTTTTTTGTCATTTGTGACTGGTGGCTGTAAAGAGATTGTAGATAACTCAGTATTTACTAACTGACAGACTGAGAAAAGGACTTTCAAAGGGGTCTCACCTTGAAGTGGACCCAGTCGACGGCGTCGCGGACGTCCTGGAACATGCTCTGGTAGGACATGAAGAGGTCGCCATTTTTGAAGCCACTTTCACAGCTGGGGGAGAGGAGCACAGACACACACGAGCACAGCCGTCGGACAGGCCACATTTTTACAGAAGGTTTTCAAAAACATGACATTTTGTTTTTTTGTTTGCTTTTAAATGGGATAGCCTTCCCTTGTTGGAGGGGTCCCCAGCCAAACAGGAAAGCATTCTCCCCCTAAAAGACCAACAACCAGGTTTCAGAGGACAAAGGACATGCAACCATTCCAGATTACACTCTCAACAGATTGACAGGAAATTAGATCTCCTCCGAGTAACATTTTAAAAGATTATCTCGTAGCTATATCAGGATTTCATTCTCTTTAAATAGTTAGTGAGAACATCGTTCATTCCTATCTCACTCTGATAGTAATCCATGCTTTTCTACCATTAGTAGAAGAGATTAATATAAATCATTGTTACAGAGAAACAAAGATGGCTGTACTCCTATTTGATTTCCATTTTTAAAAATTAGCTTAGATTAGCAGTTGAGACACCTGCACCCTCCCATGCTGACCCAGGTTTGGTGAGCAACTGTCTTTGTGTCACCCGACACTTGTTACATGACAGATAGTGTTACAAAAAGTTCCTTACCTTGTGTATCTATCACAGTTGGAGAAAAAATCCCCAAGACAAGCAAAGAGGTAGGTCTCTGTGAAGGAAAAAGAAAGGAGGGAAGGGGGGTCTTTAGTGAGGAAGCAGCTCGATCATCTGACAGGGAAAATGCTCGGTTTCAATCTCCCATAACATCATGTTCAGCTTTTAATCAGATTAAAAGTCTTGCAGGTTTATATTCTCTGCAACAGTCCCGTGATGTTTCTCTGAGCTCAGAGGCCTTACCTGGCAGGTTGAAGAGTGTGTTAAGGATATAAAAGCGCTCTGTGTCATCCCTCTGGATGAACTTGTTTGGGTACCGTTCGCGGATCTCGGGGCTGGGAAAGGAGAAAAAGTCAAGAGTAAATCTTTGTTGGCCCTTTTTTTCTTTTTTAGCTCACATATATTTAGAGCTGACAATGTCGGAAAAAAAGCTAGATCTAGGTTGGTAAAGCATTTTAGACACTTTTTAAGCACTTTCAAGGTCATTTAACCAACCCTAATGTAAATGCTTATTCTAACAGCTGTTCATTTCAACATTACGGTAATTTAATTTCTTGATCACGATTATTTAATTTTGAGCTAAATTCCCAGAAGACAACCAACTAAAAGCTTATAATGCAATAACATATTTGTAGACATGTGATTATAATCAAGCATTTCTAAGGGAGTTTAATTGAAATCAAAGTATAATACCAAGCTTGAAAACAAACTGTTATTTTTAAGCATTTTCCAAACTTTCAACACTTTGAACAAACCCTGCAAAGCTCTTAAACTGGATTATGATTTATGATCCTTTTCAGATGAGGGGGGGGGGGCGGACAAACTTACCCTCGGAGGAAGTTGAATCCATGGCAACAGACCAGGATGTTACCGTAGGCATCAACCTTCAACAGGTTTCCATACATGGTATCATACACAAGACCCCTGAGGGAATAGATGCTTCATTAGTCTACAGTGCAGCATTTACACCGTGTATCACAATGTTGAACATTATTGACATATAAAACTCTCAGTGTAATACAGAGCTAAAAAAAAAACGCATAGTTGTATTGTAAACTATAGTTGAATACAATAAGTAACCAAAAGAGACCGAAAAATAGATTTGTATATCGAGTCATTTCCAGTGTGTATTTCCATAATGAAACACATCTAGACCTTACACACACAATGACAAAACTCATTTACATATGGGTGTCTCGTTTACTGACATAATACCTAAGTTTATAAGCATTAATGAAATCTGACCTGGTGGGGAAGGTCGGGTCGTAGACGAAGCTGAGCAGCTCCTGGGGGTAACCGATTGAGACCAGCCGCTCCACCGTCAGCTCGAAACCCAGGGACTCATACTCTGGTGACTTGTACACTGGAAATTAAACAGACACACACATTCAACACAATAAAAGGTAACAATGCATGTGATGCTACAGTACAATTTGGAGTCTAATCTGCTATATAAAAGGTTTTTGTTGTTGACATTTAAAAAAAAAAAAAAAAGATTCAATGCTACATACAGTATACAGTATGTTCATAGGTTGTTTTATTTCTGGCTTATTGAACCAATTACTCTGATCAATGCTTTAATGTTAGACTTTGTTGGTCACTTTGAACTGAATAACAACAAAGTCAATTAATCAATTAGTCGTTCGTCAGACAAGGAATATATAATAAATATCATATTTGACATTTATGAAGAAAAAATTCAAAAGGTCCCGTGATTTCAGCTTTACAAAAATTAAGTTTTTCTTCAGCTTTTTCTCTGATTTAAGTTAATATGATGTTATTATTTTTTAGGTGTTTTGATCTGACAAAACAAACTATTTGAACTTGTGATGGTCATTTTCTGACATTAAGAACAAGAAAGAATCTGATCAATATAAAAGATAAACAACATTTCGATCAGTAATTAAAGTCATTTTGAAAGTAAAACTTTAAATTGTTGTATATGTTGGTCAGAAATTCACATAGGAGTTAAAAAAAACGTATTTTAAAAAAAAGTGTGTATGGAGACTTGGTTTAATAACTACAGATTTCTTCAAAAGGTGACAGTAGTGCTCTTTGAGACAACAGTCGGTCATTTACAGCTGTTGAAGTGGTAAAGGTCAAGCCTGTGGAACATGTCACATACATGCAAAATGTACACAAACACTATATTATGTATACAGTTAAAGGAACATGACCTGCCATTACGCAACTGACAAGGTTTCATTAGAGGCGACACACAATCAGTGGAGCTCACAGTGTCACTCAACATGCACACAAGACTTCTCTCATCCCCTTGAGAGTCCGTTGTGCTGTCTCAGTATTTTGTTGAAATGTTCTCACTCTCCAGTGAAACCCCCCACCACACCCCTTCACACACACTTGCCCTTGTCTTTCCTCGCTATCAACAAGGCCCTCTGTGTTTTGAACACAAATCCACAGAAAGAAACAGGATCAGGCGTGAAAATGAAAAGTCACTGATGAGCCCTCCCAACCATGTCACCGCTACATATTTACCAAAACCGAGAGGAGGGGGGGGGGTCTCTGAAAATAAACAAAACTCAGACTGATGCTGCGCTCAGAATAACCCCGCAGAGGATTTAAATGTTATGTGACACTGGGAAGAGAACATGTCAGATGTTATAAATACGATTGGGAGAATGTGCTTGTGTTGTTGCCTGCTTTCCACAGTCCCAGTGGGGCTTGCGGAAGGTCCTTGGAGGGGGGGGAGAAATGTTGGCTGATGATGCTTGGATAGAGGACAGTTAGAAAGGGTTGGGGGGGGGGCAGCATTGGAGGACAAACATCTGTGTCCTACTCCGTGCTGAGTTACACACAGAAGCTTAATGTATGCACGGGGTTACAGGAAAATCTTGTGTAGAGCAAAGCTTTTGTTGATGCAGCTCTGAAAGCATGAGCCTGTTTCTGCATTACAATCACGTAACCTCTCCCCCTTTCTCCCTCTACAACCCCCCCGCTGTGGTCTCCCAGCAGAACTGAGGCTTTGGGCCGGGTGCCCGGAGCAGCAGTGTACAGCCACTAAACTGCCCGTACTCCTCCTGCTTCTCGTCCATCGCTTGTCATAATCTTCTTTAAGCTCTACAAAGAAAGCTATTTTAAGAGCTGTTCCCCTCTGTCACCTTTGCTATCATCATTCTCTCTTTCTCTCTGGGGCTCTTTCCACGTGTTGACCTTGGGACACTGGGGCGGTCCTCCCACTCGCATAGCGGCCAATAAAATCTCATCTCTAGGTAATGTCAAAGTGAGTCACGCTTGTCATTTAGGAGCAGGAAGTTGTTTTATTACCGTACATAATAACCAGATAAGGGTTGTTACACGCCATCAATTTCACAACTGAATTAAAAACCTGGTTTCAAATCAGAGGATCTAAAAGGTTCATTTTCAGGTTCTTATTTGTACGTTGTGTCTCTACTGTGACATGTTTCCATGCTTTAATGTTGAAAAAGCTCTTTATTGTTCTCATACTGCCTGTGCTGCAGCACCTCTTTTCACCCAGCCTGCTCCGATTGGTTAGCTGGCAGGCTCTGTTGTGATTGGTCAACTGTTTAGAGATGTCCTGCCCCTTATCCATACACTGTGTTAGAGCGATAGCCAACCGAAGCGCGAGTGTTACATAGTGATGTCATTATGTCACAGAAGTAAAACAAAGGAGTCCAATGGAGGCGTTTCATGCATAGAAACCTAAAAAACACACTAAAGGAAAGGTGAAACCAAAACATGAAATGTTTAAATCTGATCTGTCCAAAGAAATACACTACACCTTTTTTCCCTCTGAGCCCCTCTCACAGAAATATGTTATCAGACAGAATAACCAGATCTGTGCTAACACAACTGTAAAAACCCTCACCATAATCATAACATCTCTTTCCCTGTTTGTGTGACGTTAATGACACTGAACCCATTTGACATCTGAATGACTTCAAAAACAAGCCCCCCCCCCCCCCTCCCTAACTCAACACTGACACACAACATCCCTCACTATCTGAAATGTTTAAAGGCTAAAGCAGTGGAGTCATTGGCAGACCTGTTTTCAATGACTGAGGGCGGTCATGAAAGGATGCATCCTTTATTACAAGAGGCATCTGAGATAATACAACAGAAAAGGAGCAGAAGTCCTGTTACTGTTGTTTTCCAGGACACACACACACACACACACACACACACACACACACACACACACACACACACACACACACACACACACACACACACACACACACACAGTAAACAACCCGCACCCTTTTCCTAATAGAGCCCTCAAACACAATCCCATAAAAGTGTGAACCAATCTGAACCATGCCACATAGCTATCTATATTAGAATCTAACGCGTCATCCGTTTTATTTTATCTGCGGCTGCCGACACGCAAATGTAGGCCTTTGTAACAGATTTATGACACCATGAAAGATATCGGGAAGAAAATAGAAGTGCAGCCTCGGGGATCTACAGGGCAGCCAAAAGTGTGTTTGAAAACTAGGACAAAAATATGTGTTTTTCTCTGTGAAAACTTGGCTTTACAGAGTGGTTGGGTAACATTCTGCAGGCTAAGTGCTTCCTTTGGGGCACAAAGAACAGATGAGGCAATGTTGTCTGATGTTGGTTGCATTCTTATGAAATACTACAAAATGTGACGTGTTATGCAAGCATTGTAGTAGTTGTAAATCTATCAGCAACCTTTGAGCTTTATATGTTTTTATGGATGAATTAAGATCAATGTCAACTTGGGCTGTGACATGTTCAATCAGCTTGATCAGGTGGTAAATACAACTATTGCTCAAAATCTACTTGATTGTTTTGTTCTAAAACCACATAAAGGTGAAAAAGTATGAAACATGACTGAATAAGGAGTGTCCACTTAAAGGGCTGAAACCAATGACTATTTTTTAGTCTTGATTGTTAATCTGCCGATTGTTTTCTAGATAAAACAGTCTCCAAAGTTTCAGAAAATGTGTAAAACATTTCTAAAAGCCCAGAGAAATGTTTAAATGTCTTGTTTTGTCACTCCAAAAACCAACAATATTATTTTCTAATATGTTATTAAACAGAGAAAAGCAGAAAATCTCCACATTTTAAAATCTACATTTTTTGCATTAAAACTGACAGTATGATTACAATTATAATTACTCGTTATTATTATGATCTTATAATATAATTGTCAATATAATATATTTGTCAACCAACTTATTGATTAGTCAACAACTGGTTGCTGCACTAGTCATTAAGGATACACTTCTCTATGGTGGAATATCTGATTAGTATCATTCACATAAGTTGTTATACTGTATAGCAATTGGTATACAACATTAATGGACTCCTGTTGGCCAATCAGAAAGGGCGTACCATTTTTTTCATACCTTGATTTTTCAAGGCAAAATTCCTCAATATATATCGATATTTCCTCACAGAAATACTTTGTATCAACAAGCCCACATTTCGAGCATTTTGCACATTTGAAATGCCGTTAACAACCCCCTGATAAACAAATACCAGGGGGGCTGTGGTTTAACAGCAGCCAGGCTGTGACACCACCAGCTCCCTGATGATGGAGTACCTCTGTGAATCTAAACCTGAACAGCATCCAGAAAGATACATGATAGCCGTGCTTTCAGTAAACATTAACACTCTGTTATGAGCGCCCATAAAGTGCCTCATGTCAACAGCTGAGCGTCTGTAATATCTCCGGCGGCCTGAGCGGGGATCTGACCGCGGTGCCGGAGAGGGACTACGAGTGATCCCCGTTCTCATGGGAGCCATCACTGGACAAAAACAAACGTGACCCGCTTTTCAAAGTCAGGGAGGATGTATTTATAGAGACAGCAAGACCAAAAACTGCAGCTGAGTCACTCAAAGCACAGAGTGGCTTTAAAATCAGGGTATTTTCAACCAGGTTAGAGGTCAGTAGGAACAAGAACATCTCTATACTCTGTGTACCAGGGAGCTCGGCTTAACATTTTCTTATCGAAGTGTCACCGGCGTTGACCTAAATAATATTTTGTGGAATAGCTGCAGTCCTGGGGGGATGGTAGGGTGGCCAGATATAGAGTTGAAAAGATAGGATAGTGAGAATTTAACTTCCATGCAAAATATGTTCATATCCAATACTTGGAGATTTGTTTTGTTATGGATTCCAAATTCTTTAAAAATCTAAATTCACCCAGGAGACTGAAGATCTGTTAAGCAATCCTCTGGCCAACTTTGACTGCTACCGAACATTTAAAAAGTACCAAAAAGTAAAACGCAGTTTTGGAACTATAGATTACTTTATCAAGACATTTATCAACTGTGTTCCAATCAACAATAATCATTTATGACACATAGTTTTAGAATAAACGTCACATTTCGCCAAAGTTTAATTGTGAAATTTAAAAAGAAGTCAGAAAACCTTAAATCCTTATTTTCCTTAAAAGATACAAAATATATAAAATGTGCATCAAACTTACCTGCTAAAGTGTAATCCATGTCAAAGCCAAAGCATTTAATCTTCTCCATTGCCAAGCTTCTGTTGACAAACACTCTGTGGGACACAAGTAGAGGTACATGTTTTAGTTTCAATGCAATTTTCAACAATAAGATTAGCATGAGCAACCTGGCAGACCCAAAAGAAGTTGTGTCTCTAACTCGATGGACTCACTATAACCAATTTGTGGGCCTAAATAATCGGTCTATTCAGTATGAAGAAAAGCTGGCAATGTGAAATTGTCTAAAAATACTGCTGCAACTCAATAAGCCAATTGCACGTGCAATGACGTTTGCAAAAAATCAAGCCCTTGGCCATTTGCATTCAGAACTTTGGGTATAAATGTTGACATTCTTTTTGATCTGATTAAAGAAGACAAACGACTTGCCCTATTTTCATGGGCCAAGGAAGCATCCATAACATGTGATCCGAATCACGGGGCATTAAGCTCATGCATCACTTGTATCAACAGTGCCGTAGGGCAGGGGTTCCCAACCTTTATTGTGGCAAGGACCGGCAGAAACATTAAAAAAAATTCACGGACCGGTTGTCAATTTTAACTAATTTGAATATTTACTCACCAGCAGGTGGCAACAGAGGCTAATTGTATTTAACAGCCTGAAGAAATACCAATATGCATCCAAAACATATTAACAACGTTTAAAACCAGGATACAATTAAAACAAAAAATTAGGACCGCTTTACAAATATTAATATAATATATAATATAGCCTAATATAGGTGGCAACAGTGGCTAATTGTATGTAACAGCCTGAGCAAATAATAGAACAATATGGATCCAAAACATATTAACAACGTCTAAAACCAGGATACAATTCAAACAAATTAGGACCACTGTACACATATTGATATAACGGAAATGTCAGTGAGACCCCTGGGCTTGTTTGCCAGCAATAATAACGTCATACCGGGGCGTTCGTTCCGGTGCACTCCGACAGCATTTAGCACTACATCGAGATTAAGATTAAACTAACTTCTTTTGAGAACACCCACATACCTATGGAGTTGGCCAGATGTGTGTAAATTACTGTTCATGGTAATTTGAAAACAAATGCCGTTGTTGGACACACACCAACACACCGAACATACACACACACAGCGGAGCTGAGCAGAGCACATACACACACACACACACATCATGCACCTTTGTGACCGGACATTTCCTTCATACAACGAGTAATAGGGGAAATAATCAGGCCGTTCGATGTGTGTGTGTGTGTAGAGGTGTGTGTGGTTGAAACGTAGCAGCCTGAATGGGGAACACAGTGAAGGCGGTGTGTACGCGCTGGTGCTGCACTTCTCAGAGGCTGCCTCCTTATGCTGCAGCCATTTCATGAAGTGAAGGAGGCTTTACAAATAAAAAAATAGCTC
>NW_011369951.1:16598177-16605610 GCF_000735185.1 Notothenia coriiceps | reverse complement strand
TATGATCTGTATGACAGTGGCCATGTCGCAGGCCATATGTGGCACGCAGCTCACCCGTTGTGAGGCAGGCGGCACTTAAACAGGCCTGCCTCATCACAGGTCTCCAGATTGCCAGTCCGGGCCTGGGTACAGGAGAGCGTAGAGTGAGGGTCATTGTCCACTAGTTTAATAGGATGTAACGATATACCGAATATCGCCGGTATCGCGGAGTAAACTAAATGTCCCAATAACGATCGTGAGACTGGCAATAATACTACCGCGATTACAAAAAAAAAATGTAAACACTTTTTTTTTTTTTAAACCTTTATTTAACCAGGTGGTTCCATTGAGATCTTTTTCAAGAGAGAACTGTCCAACATGGCAGCAAGTAGGATTACAACATGAACATAAAAACAACGAACACAAAAGGACATCATATTTAAGGGGGGTCTACATTTACATACCTAGAGACATTGACAAACTACAACAGTTATTTATATCTCGCCCTGTCAATAAGCCTCACCTTCTTTGGCAAAACTGTAATTTTGTTTTTGAAGTTGTGATACACAATGCCACAGTTTGACCCACTGCTGTCACCCATGGCCAAAGCATATCTCTACCGGTCCACTGAGGTGGCGTTAGACTTTTTCGGCTGTCCGTCATTTTGACAGACAGGATCGTAAAATATCCACCATAATTCATTATTTACCCGCGGGTCTGAACTCGCCACTAACGTTGTCGCGCTGACACGGGGGGGGGACGAAGAAGAGAGCACGCCGTGAATGTCAACTGGGGGGGGGCGGTGTTATGCATGTTGTGCATGGCCCACCGAGACTATGCATGCACCTCGAGGGAGCGCGGCCACAGCGTAAATTAAAACTCCCAGACATTTAATGATCTGTACGGCAAAGTACGGGTTTTGGAAACTATGTCATTTTCCTTTTGGAGGGCATGCAATAACACGGGCATACACCAGAGGCCCACTGCGGGAAACTTGGCGCTGTTTCCGAGTTTGTTCTAATCGTCAAAAGATGACAGATGCTTTCAGATTTTTGCGTCATTGTTGAAGAAAAAATATGTCGGTTAACGCGGGACACTGCTGTCCCAGCAACATTCAGTACCAAGCGAGAGAGTTTTTTCCACAGCAGGGGATGATTGTAAACGCCCAAACATCCCAGCTTCTACCTCGAATGTGGACTGCTCATATTCCTAAAAACCTGTCTATGACTGCTGAGTGAGTGACTTAGTGAGTTTGAGTTGAGTTACTTGAAACTAAAGTGAAATTTCATTTATTTTATTGCAGGGTCTTGATTATAATGTCTTTTTATTTTGTGAGTTTGCAGGTGTCACAGTGTTTTTTTAAGTACTAGTAGGTACAAAACATGGTTTTCTTGTCCAGTTTTACTGTTACTTTGTGTTTGACACTTTAAAAATACTGCTATCCCTACTTAAAATGCTCTACAGAATCAGATGTATTATTTAAAAAGAACATTTTGTTCCAAGTAAAACATTTTAGAATTATAAAAAAAATTTAATTTTTTTTTTGCTCTTTATTATTCAATATCACGTAAATACCGTACGTGACTTGTTTCGCAATATTCTATCGTTACCGTGAGTTTTTGGTATCGTTACATCCATACTAGTTAATCGATTGCAGGTGGTGGTCGGACCTAAAGGGGTAGCGACCAACTCATACCTTTGAGCGGCCGCTAGTATACCTGGGCGTGCCCGCCCAAGTAAAGTCTGTGTGTGGAAACCTGGCAGTGTTTCTTGAGTTGTCTGTTCACTTATGTTAATACCCGTGCCTATGCAAGTACTGATGTATATATATTTATATTTTAGTCCAAGCTTCAAGTAAAAATCGATGAACCGCTGCTTGTTCTGTGTTGCCGGAACTGGACCCGAAAGTACATTGAGCTACAATGAAAAGTTTTGGCAAGAATTCTTCTCCATTCCCCTAGGGCAGGGTCCCCAATTTTCAGCCGCGACCCCCAAAATAACCAGTGCCAGAGATTGGCGACCCTGTCGACGGGGGGGCAAGCTATTAAACAGGCATTACACTGTGCCTTGTTTTTTATTTTTTAGTGTAGTGGAGCCTCACTTTAGAGCGTTTACCGTGACCATCTTTGCTGTTATGAAGTGGACTGAGCTCGTGAACTGTCTACGGCAGAGGGCGGGGAGAGCCTCGCTGCGGGGCAACTGTGCGACCTCTGTCGCCTGTCAGCGCAAACCTCTACATGATTGTCGTTTAAAAAATTAAGGGCGGTGCCAGCTGTCAGCGTACCGAGCCGGCCGTCAACGGCCCCAGCGACGACCGCGGACGGACCGCGCGCGGCCGTTCGCTGATTCTCCAGAACACACAGATGGCCAGCTCCGCCCTTTACCCTGTATTCCACCGGGTCACTGCGGCGCAGACGGACCCGGTGGAATACAGGGGTCTACCGCGTTTAGCGAACGTTAAGCAGAACCAAATTGTGTATTTTTGTATGTGGGTACCCGGTACCCGGCATTTTCTTATCGGTTTCGTCAGCTGGAACCGATAAGAAAATGGCCGGGTACCGGTGTACCCATAGCAAAATACACATCTTATTGGTTATCTGCTTATACGGTTCCTAAACGCGGGGGGGGGGGGTGACCTGTATTCCATCCGGGTCCGTCTGCGCCGCAGTGACCCGGTGGAATACAGGGTAAGGGCGGACTGGCCATCTGTGTGTTCTGGAGAATCACAGAACGGCCGGTCGTCCGCGGGTCGTCCGCGGGCCGTTGACGGCCGGCTCGGTACGCTGACAGCTGGCACCGCCCTTAATTTTTTAAACGACATCATGTAAGTTGCGCTGACAGGCGACAGAGGTCCACAGTTGCCCCGCAGCGAGGCTCCCCCCGCCCTCCCGTAGACAGTTCACGAGCTCAGTCACTTCATAACAGCAAAGATGGGTCACGGTAAACGCTCTAAAGTGAGGCTCCACTACACTAAAAAATAAAAAGACAAGGCACAGTGTAATGCCTGTTAATAGCTTGCCCCCCCCGTCGACAGGGGGTCGCCAATCTCTGGCACTGTTATTTTGGGGGTCGCGGGCTGAAAAGTTTGGGAACCCCTGCCCTAGGGGACATGGAGAAGAAATCTTGCAAAACTTTTCATTTAGCTCAATGTACTTCCGGGTCAGTTCGGCAACACAGAACAATGCAGCGGTTCATCGATTTTTACTTTGAGCTTGGACTAAAATATAAATATATAACATCAGTACTTGGCAATAGGCACGGGTTTCACATAAGTGAAAGACAACTCAAGAGAACACTCCAGGGTTTCCCACACACAGACTTTACTTGGGCGGGCGCCCAGGTATATTAACGGCCGCCAAAGTATATTTCGCTACCCCTTTAGGTCGACCACCACCTGCAATCGATTAACTAGTAGGGATGTAACGATACCAAAAACTCACGGTACGATAATATTGCGATAACAAGTCCACGGTACGGTATTTATCGTGATATTGAATAATAAAGAGAAAAAAAAAATTAAATTTTTTTTATAATTTAAAAATGTTTTACTTGGAAAAATGTTCTTTATTAAATAATACATCTGATTTGTAGAGCATTTTAGTAGGATAGCAGTATTTTAAAGTGTCAAACACAAAGTAACAGTAACAGACTGGAACAAGAAAACCAGTGTTTTTGTACCTACTAGTACTAAAAAAAACACTGTGCCACTGCACCTCACAAATAAACAAGGACATTTAGTAATCAGACCCTGCAATAAAATAAATGAAGTTTCACTTTAGTTTTTCAAGTAACTCAACTCAAACTCACTAAGTCACTCACTCAGCATCATCAGACAGGTTTTTAGGAATATGAGCATGTCCACATTTCCAGGTAGAAGCTGGGATGTTTGGGCGTTTACAATATCCCCTGCTGTGGAAAAAACTCTCTCGCTTGGTACTGATGTTGCTGGGACAGCAGTGGTCGCGTTAACCGAATATTTTATTTAACAATGACGCAAAAATCTGAAAGCAGTCTGTCATTTTGACAGATTAGAACAAACTCGGAACAGCGCCAAAGTTTCCCCGCAGTGAGGCTCTGGTGTTATGCCGTGTTATGCATGCCCTCCAAAAGGAAATGACATAGTTTCCAAACCGTACTTTGCCGTACAGATCATTGAAATGTCCGGGAGTTTTTGCTTTGCGCTGTGCACCTCTCGCGAGGTGCGTGCATATCTCGGTGGGCATGCATAACACGGCATAACACGCAGACTCAAATCAGGTTTTATAATTTTTTGTGTGATAGAGATTATGCAATGTTTTTGGTGTTTGTTGATTGTTATGTACCTGCCTAAGGACCAGAGTTCCCGTTAGCCGGTAATTACCGGACTACGACCAGTAAAATATGCTGAAGACCTGCAAATCTAAATCTCTCCGGTCAAAGTGTCGGTTCAAAATAATTTCCGTTTAGCGCAATACCGCATCACTGATGTGACAGACAGAAGAGTATGTGACAGACAAGAGTAGTCAATTCTAATGTCTAACACTTAATGTGGAGAAAGAGATGTCCTGTCTGGGTTGATTGTGCGTTGATCTGTTGGTAATGCCTCGGGGTTCCGGTGGGCATGTAAACAAATGCATAATGCTGCGCTATACTTTGTGGCCTCACCCGGTTGCATAGCGACGCTTATTGTTGAGGCGTCTTTTAATAAGCAGGTAGTCATATCATTAGCTAGAACTAGCTGGATCTGATCGATATGGACATAAACGCAAGTCTAATCTGGCGGGAGAGAGAGATCAGCCGGTGAGCGGAACAAAACACACTTCAGGTTAGAATAGCACACGTAGCTATTTTAACTACCTCTCAAACTACCTAAACTAGTTATAGGTATGTTTATTTTTACTGTCGGGTCACTCATTACTGATCAGCGAGCTGCATGATACTGACGGGCTGTCAGGAGAGGGAGAGAGCGCTCCGTTTATTATTCCCGTGTTATTATAAGTTACTGTACACTTTTGAATAATGTAGTTAATCTACTATAATTAGTGTGTTTAATATCGAATCATATCAATTTGTTTTAAAGCTGAATAAATAACNACAGAGCTCTGTTTGTTCAAAATTACAACGACTTCCGGTCCGCTCCCGGCACGATGTCTTGTCATGTCACCAGCTAGCCCTCTAGCGTTTTGCCGCCATATCGTGACACTACCTGGTGTGCCAGGTTTCTACACGGACCACTATTGCGGTAAGCATGTTGTAACTTCCGGTTGTTGTTGTCATCTCCGGGTATCCCGTGTGCCTGTTCTGTTGCTGATAGCTTATTATCTTAACTTAATCGATCGTTTTAAAACTCTTGATCACGGCAACTGCCTGACGTTGTAATCACACGTTACTACAGCTTAAGCACTCACAAACTCTCCTTCTCTTAGGGACTGTAACTCCACAGTTGCCTACACTCTTTTCGGGTTTGCTAACGGTAGCTACTTTAGCTTGATAGCTAGCCATGGCTCTTTCCCCACCCTCGGGTGCTATTTTCTGCTCTAACTGTCTCATGTTTGGTTACTTCCCTACCTCCTTTACTGGTACCGNATAGTGCATTGATGCTCATACTACATCAGGGTTGTCCAAACTACGGCCCGGGGCCAAATTGTACTTCTTGAATATACAGATCTGCGCTTTTAGTCACACGGTGTGACTAAAAGCGCAGATCTGTATATTCAAGAAGTACAATTTGGCCCCGGGCCGTAGTTTGGACAACCCTGATGTAGTATGAGCATCAATGCACTATTGATGTGTGAAAGGGGTTTGGTTGCACTACATTGTAAAATGTCAAAATAATTAAAAATAGTTTTAAATAAAAAAGCCTGAAAAATATTTAAAAGCATATTTATTCAAAATAAGTGTTATACTGTAACAACAACATAACCATTGATGTATTAAGAGATTTTGATAGCACTACATCTTTAAAAAAATGAAATTATTGAATTTTTCTGAGTATATATTTTTCGGGGTTGCAGTTTGTAGACTAAGCACTCCTCCCTCCTCCAGCTGCAGATTGTGACCAATTCTTGATCTTTAGCTGGGGTGACGGCGTGCCTCTAACTGTTCTGATAAACGACTCTGTAGCTCGTTGTCTACCTTGTTATGATTGTAAAGTCATGTTGTTTGTAACTCAGCTCAGAGTAGGCTATGCTTTGCGACGTGCATGTCCCCTCGCTCTGAGTGTTCTCTTGGGGTGTCTTTCACTTATGTGAAACCCGTGACTAATACCAAGCACTGATGTTATATCTTTATATTTTAGCCCAAGCTCAAAGTAAAAATCGATTAACCGCTCCATTGTTGTGGTTTCTGGGTTTCTGGGTTGCTGAAATGAACCGGAAGAATATTGAGCTAAATGAAAAGTTTTGCGAGATCTCACAAAAGTATTGCAAGATCTCGCAAAACAAGATATTTTTTAACCAATTATTTGTTTCTTCTCCATGTCCCCTAGGGGGCTCCGTAGAATAGTCCCCACTTCAAACTCTGCATATAAAAATGGCCTCAAGCTATTTTTCTCTGGATATGGCAACCCAGGAGGGACAATTGAAATTACAGAATAGATGACAACACACATGTGAAGTAAAGGCATTCCCTAATAATGAGTTCAAGCAGAGATCAGACTGTGACATGAACTCTCTGTTGTTGAATGACTATAGCTTTGGGTGATTTGTTTTTCCACGTCTTAAAGGTCTCATGACATGCTTTTCCGGTTGTTACCCGTCCCCTTGTGTGTTATGTAGCTTTTTATGCATGTAAACGGTCTGCAAACCCTCAAAGTACACCCTGTAGCGAGTAAAACTCTAACACAGAAAATACATGTCTATGCTGCCCCAGAACGCCTCGTTTGAGATTTTTCTTTTTCCATTTTTTTCTTCCTGGTCATAGTGACGCACTCACTCAGCCTTATCTTTTCTCAGCCGTGGCTCCGTGGAACTCAGCCTGAGCACACACGCCACGGCTCCGCGGATCTCCGCAGTGTCTCGCTGTCTCGCTGTCTCGCAGACCCCACACAGCANTACAGCACTTTGGCTCGGCCAAAAATCGTTTATAAATGTGCTATATAAATAAAACTTGATTTGATTTGATTTGGCTGTGTGAGGCTGTGTCACAGGCATATGTCTCCTCTGGGGTGGAGCCCCCGGAGAACATCAATGCGCACTCCACCAGAGGAATGTCCTCCTCCACGGCTTTGCACGGAGGAATGTCAGTAGAAGACATTTGCACTGCTGCATCTTGGTCTTCCCCCTGTTCATTTATTCAATTGTATTTGAGTGATGTCTCCCATTCCTCTCTGACACATTTTGTACGGAGTGTCTTGTCAGAGTGAGTGACGTCAGGGATCCAGCTGTGCGCCTCTCTCCTAGCTCTCGGCAGGCGGAGAGCGGCCCTTTTTCCCTCTTATGAGAGGGATGTTTCCTTTTTTTCCTCTGACACATTTT
>NW_011369951.1:16597556-16598093 GCF_000735185.1 Notothenia coriiceps | reverse complement strand
GTCAGAGTGAGTGACGTCAGGGATCCAGCTGTGCGCTCTCCTGCCTGTCTGCACGCAGAGAGCTGCTGTTCCCCCTCTTTTTGTCACTGGGCAAAGTATGACCTTCGTCTCTACTTTTCACAGCGGCAGGTATGTATTGTTCCCAGCCTTCGTCCCCTCATGGAAAATATTCATGTTATGCTATATTCCAGGGAAGGTGATGCGACATTACGCATGGCACAACAGGCATGGGGTGTTATTGAGCAGGTGTGTCTGTGCTTCTAGTGCCGGGCGGACCCAGTGGGGCGCAGACTACATCATGCTTCGCCCTTAACCCAATAGCGATAGCCTTAGAGGGCGAAGCCATATACGAAATACAACTGAGGTTACCTACTGTAGCCCTCTAAGTGCTGGGCCCCACTGGCTCTACGAATAGCTGAAGAAAAGTTATTTTGTATGGGAGCAGATTGTCGGGCCTCCTTCCTATTTATACCGGAAGGAAGCCCGAGGGTGGGGTCCACCTTGCGGGTGGGCGTGGCTAAAAGTGTTTCAGTGCTG
>NW_011369951.1:16593330-16597516 GCF_000735185.1 Notothenia coriiceps | reverse complement strand
GCTGGGACAGAGATATGATTTGGCCATGGGTGACAGCAGTGGGTAAAACTGTGCATTGTCTCTCCACCACTTCAAAAACAATACAGTTTTTGCCAGGAAGGTGAGGCTTATTGACAGGGCGAGATATAAATATACTGTTGGTATTAGTCAATGTCTCTAGGTATGTAAATGTAGTCCTGTAAATATGATGTCCTTTTGTGTTCTGTTGTTTTATGCTCATGTCGTAACCTACTTGCTGCCAAGTGTTTTAAAAAAAAAATTTAAATCTTTTTTTTTTTTTATCGTGGTAGATTTTGTCAGTCTCACAATAGTATTGGGACGTTTATTTATTGCGAAACCACGATATTTTTTATATCGTTACATCCCTAATCGTTGTACAACATTATATATCATACATGAACATTATATATCACACATGAACATTATATATTATACATTAAAATGATATATAATCATACAACATTATGCATCATACATTAACATTATATATATCATTATACAACATTTTATATCATTATACAACATTATATATCATTATATATCATGCATTAACATTATTAACATTATATATCATTATATAACATTATATATCATACGTTAACATTATATATCATACATTAATATTATATATCATTATATATCACACATTAACATTATATATCATTATGTAACATTATATATCACACATGAACTTTATATATCATTATACAACATGATATATCATATATTGACATTATATATCATACATTAACATTATTTATCATTATATATCATACATTAACATTATATATCATATAATATACATATAAGTATTATAAAACATGATATATCATATTAAGACACTTAATGTTCCAGTACATCCGGGTGTCGTACGACTCGAAGGCGGACTCGCTGCTGCACCTGATGGTGAAGGACTGGGAGCTGGAGCTCCCCACCCTCCTCATCTCCGTTCACGGGGGCCTGCAGAACTTCGAGCTGCCCCCAAAACTGAAACAGGTTTTTGGGAAAGGCCTGATCAAAGCGGCGGTGACCACTGGAGCTTGGATCTTCACCGGGGGGGTCAGCACGGGTAACAAAGCGCTCCTCACTTCTATTGACTCTACAGTTACAGGGTTAGAGGGAGGGGTTTGAAATATTGGTTCATACGGTCCTGCAGCTAACAGGATGTCCGGGGGTCTCCTTAGAGAGCTTCAGGGATTCAGTTTGATACAGACTCGGTTCAGACCCAGGTGCTGTTCGGTGGGATGCACATAGGGGGGTGCACGCTTTACTCTGAGAATAATGCAAACATAAAATCAGTTTAATTGATGCGTCACATGTTTTGTGAAGTGCTGTATCTGCTGTATGAAACTGATCTCCTGCATCAGATCCTGCAATGAAACCAGGACCCAGACCCCAATATGAGGATATTTCTACATCCTTCAGTCCATCTGAATGTCCATATATTTCAGCTCTCTTTTACATATTTCAGTCTAACGTTCTGATGGCCAAAAATAAATAGAATTCTCTCCGGGTGAAGGTACAGTTGAGATTACCTTTATAAACTCTTTCAGGAGTGATCCGTCACGTGGGGGACGCTCTCAAAGACCACTCGTCAAAGTCCAGAGGAAAGGTCTGCGCCATCGGCATCGCCCCCTGGGGAATCATCGAGAACAAGGAGGACCTCATCGGGAGAGACGTGAGATCATAGAAACACACCGACATTTAGAAATACACAATACCACACGGCAGGATGATACCATACCAAAATACTTTACTGTGAGAACTAGATTGAAGTTTTCCTGGCAGCTTAAGATAGATAGATAGAGCCACCATCCCATTTAGGAAAAGTGCATTCAGCCAGGCTGTCTTTTCATTCCATGCATCCCATCAATGGAATTCAATACCACAACCAATAAGAGAATCCTCATCAAATTACACATTCAAGCACAGTATTAAAAAGTGGCTCATTGAAAACCAACAGTGTCAGCACTGATGTGTGGGTGTAGGTGTTAGTAGGAGTGTGTATTGTGAATGTTTTATTTATTATCGTGACTTGCTCTTATCTTTATTCAGTGATGTCATATATTGTAAATATGTAAAATGGTATAAAAATGTTGTGGTATTTTTATTATTACTTTTAGGGTGTCTATCACCATCTGGCAAAGGGACTATCGGTGAAAACTAGCCTTTTGGCAAATTTGAGTACTTTTGCATGTTTTTAATATGTTGATTAATGTACACTGTCCCTTGTTTTAAATAAATCAATTAAATTCAACAGAGAGATAGATAGATAGATAGATAGAGAGATAGATATAGATGGATAGATTGAGAGATAGAGAGATAGATGGATAGATTGATAGATAGGTATATATATTTACATAGATAGAGAGATAGATAGATAGATAGATAGATGGATGGATAGATTGGTTGATAGATAGATAGATGGATAGAGAGATAGATAGATAGATTGATAGATTATATATACATATATATATATAGATAGATAGAGAGATAGATAGATAGATGGATGGATAGATTGGTTGATAGATAGAGAGATAGATAGATATATAGATTGATAGATAGATAGATAGAGAGATAGACGGCAATGTACATCAGAGAAATTAAGACAAAGTTAAAGAATCAAAAATACGAAATAAAATTTAAAAAATATATATATTTGGAAATCCAAATGTCCAGTAACAAATATAATGCAGGATATTATTGTCAAAGAATGGATTGTTCAATATTAAATAGAATGTGAATATTTATTATATATTTATCCAAAGCAACACACACACCCTTCAGTACCAAAGAATCAATGCCTACAGGAGCAGGGCGGGGGGAGGTTCAGTATCCCGTCCAAAGACAGTTGTTGACTGGAGTCAAACCACTGACGCTCTGATTGGTCGATCAGATCGTTTCTACTTCCTGATTACATTTTGCGTTAGGTATATTCTCAGTTGCACTGTTGCAGGCGACATTAGCTGCTACACAGACCTCACTAAAGCCTTTGAATCTTGAATAAAGCGCATCAGTGAATCTCCGGTATCTGTGCACCCAACAGAAAGCTCTGCTGCTTCTTCACTCTGAACTCTTTTTGCAGGTGACCCGGCCCTATACGACCATGTCCAACCCACTCAGCAAGCTGTCGGTTCTGAACAGCAGCCACTCCCACTTCCTCCTGGCTGACAACGGGACGCACGGGAAGTACGGCGCCGAGGTGCGCCTCCGCCGGCAGCTGGAGAAACACATCGCTCTGCAGAAGATCAACACTCGTGAGTCCCACGTTAGCTCAATGCTAAAACAACTTGTCCTACACTGAGATAACTTATATCTGTTAAAATGTATGCAGTACAGTTAGTGACTAATTTACAATACTTGTATAATACACGTAGTCCTGAGCCAGGACAGACTAGCGATGGAGAAATTATTAGGAAAGACAGAGGATGTTCTCTTATCTCTATAGAGAGCTGCAGGGTGTGGGGTTTCTCTGTTGGACCCTGAAGGCAGCATCTCCTTGGTCCAATGGGATTTCTCAATATGATTTTGGATTATGTCAAACGATCATGTGACCAGTGGGTTTCCCTTTGTCATCCTATGCCTGGAGCTGTGTAAGGCAGGGACAGCAAAGGGAGGCCCAGCTGTCACTACCTTCAGCTCTAGAGGACCAGGAACATCTGAAACATCTGTGACATCTGAGACATCTGTGACATCTGAGACATCTGAAACATTTGAGACATCTGAGACATCTAAGACATCTGAAACATCTTAGACATCTGATACATCTGAAACATCTGAAAAATCTGAAACATTTCCAACATCTCAAACATCTCCAACATCTGAAATATCTGAGACATCTGAGACATCTGAGACATTTAAGACATCTGAAATATTTGAAACATCTGAGACCTCTGAAACATCTGAGACATCTGAAACATCTGAGACATCTCCAACATCTGAAACATCTGAGACATCTGAGACATCTGAAACATCTGAGACATCTGAAACAACTGAGACACCTGAAACATCTGAAACATCTCCAACATCTGAAACATCTCCAACATCTGAAGCATCTCCAACATCTCCAGCATCTGAGACATGTCCAACATCCGAAACATCTGAGAAATCTGAAACATCTGAAACATCTCCAACATCTGAAACATCTCCAACATCTGAAACATCTCCAACATCTCCAGCATCTGAG
>NW_011369951.1:16586919-16593289 GCF_000735185.1 Notothenia coriiceps | reverse complement strand
CGTCGTGACTTTGTGAAAATCAGGTGCGGGTGGGCGCTTCCACCTGCGGGGTGGGAGCCCCGAAGGAAGGGCGCATATTTTCCCTCCTCCCTCGGGCTGTAGACGAAGGGTATGTTTATTGAAAAAGAAGTCGATAGCAATCTCGGTCCACTCCCGGGTCGTGAAATCTCCCCGATGCATCCATTGAGTCACACGATAAAGCATATATACGAAGCAAGCGGAGATTCCGATAGCGTAACCCAAGATTCACGCGCTTCGTACTACATCAGCGAACGGGGTGCCAGGCGGCCGTGTCTTCGTGTCTGTGTGGACGAGTTATTGTTGCGGGGTACTGGACAAACACGTACGCATTACACGTAGTGGAAGGGACCTTATATCGGATTGTACTTATAAAAGGTACTCCCCTGCTTCCCGACCCTTGTTATGTATGGGACGGGGCGGACACTTTTCATCTCTGCTCCAGTATGAAACCGGGTCACCCTGGTTTTTCTCACCCCTTGTCGGTCGGGGAGAGACGCACGTTGTGCCGTTACCTCTGCGTGCCTCGACCCTAGGAAACTGCAGTGAGTGAGACTGGTTCTGTGAGCATGTTTTACAGCAGTCTCCTTTTTTTCCTTTCTAGGGAGAAGCTATTCCTTCCTTTTTCCCCGGCGAGAGGCGGACGGCTCTCCGATCCTCTCTCCGCGGTGTCGACCTAGAGACGCAGGGAGTGTAGACTGTTCTGTGAGGCATGTTTTACCACAGTCTCACTCACTGCAGTCTCGTAGGCGACACGGCCCCGGAGAGAAGGTAATCGAGAAAGCCGTCCCGACCTCGTCGCGCGGGAAAAAAGGGAGAATACTCTCCCTAGAAAGAAAAAAAAGGGACTGTGTAAAACATGCCTCACATAACAGTCCCACTCTGCAGTTCCTAGGTCGACGACGCGAGAGGACGACAGACGTGCGTCTCTCGACGACAAATGGGAGAAAAACAGTGACCCGTTTCATACTGAAGCCAGAGATGAAAAGTGTCGCCGGGTCCATACATAACAAGGGTCGGAAGCAAGGGGAGGTACCTTGTTATAAGTACAATACGATATAAAGGTCCCTTCACACTACGCTGTAATGCGTACCTGTGTCCGGTACCCCACAGATAACTCGTGGGGGGGGGGGGGACCACACAGAGCAACGGAAAGATCACCGGCCGTCCTGGGTCACGCCGCGCGGTGCCAGATTTAGTACGAAGCGTGGAATTGGGTTATCGACTATCGGAATCTCCCGCTTCGGTATATGCTTATGTTGACCTCCGAATGGATGACCATCTTTGGGGAGATTCACGGACCCGAGGGTGACCTAGATGCTTATCGACCGTTCTTTCAATAAAACATACTCGCTAACAGCGTGCCCCGGGAGGAAGGATAAATATGGCCTTCCTTCGGCCCTCCACCCCCAGGTGGAACGCCACCAACCCGCAACTGATTTTCACAATAGTCACGACGCCCCCACACCCCGTCGGCGTCTCCGTTCTCACAATGGGTTCGCTTATCCAGTATGATCTCCCCGATGCGGTCAGCAGGGGGATTACCCAATAGCGATAGCCTTAGAGGGCTACGCCATTTACTCATAGAAGCTGGAGTTACAGTAGGTAACTACAGTTATTATTATCGTTTTTTTTATGTTTTCGGATTTCACATCACATAACCACCATATCCCAACATGCATTGCGGCAAAAACATCCAATCACCGAGCTTCAACGATAGCTGAGGATTATGGGTAGTTCGATGTTTTAGCCTATCAAAACCTCTGAAAAAATAAATGTGTCTCTCAGAATCGAAAGCAGTGTACACAATTTAAACCAATGAATGTCATGTAATTAACAAGGATATACTGATGTTTTTTAGTGGATGAGTACGGCAGATATCCCTTTAAAATCATTTGACAGTGAGGGGAATACGGTTTTGTTATGAAAACTTTGAGACCGGAAATACTGTTTTCACCCCGCGAGGGTTGACGCTAACTTTACACGGACGCTGCCGCATATACACAACGTTCTCCTGGCGAGACCTCAAATCATCTTCCTCTATCAAACTATAGATCCTACACATCCACTGGACATGAATTATAAAAGTATAATATACACTTCTCGCTAGGAATCTAACCAAAAAGCATTTTAAAACTATCCTACAATTTTTTACTTTTCTAGAGAGGGTTATTTGTGAATATACGACCCTCCGGAGCGTTTGCAGTCAACGGGAGCACTAGAGGTTGAACACTTTAAAATGTGATTATAGGTTGTAATAAGCGCATGAACAATCGACCTATTTGGTCGTATGAGTTGGAGGACTTTTTGTTTAATAAACCTAGAATGCGTGGATTGTAGTGATTGCATTCCAGCGTTTCTTTTACATCACACACTTGGGAGAAACTGATTTTTATTATGGGTTGTCTGTAATATATTCAGAAAGGCGTTGGGAATATGAATGAATGGTAACAGCAGCTAATGAAAAATAATGTAATCTCTGCTTTTGTAATGCCTGGGACAGGAACAGATGTATGAAAAGTAGGTTTTGGCGATAAGAAGAAGTTCGCCCATGTTTAGTACATCGCCGGTTGATGCTTTTTAGGGGAGTATTTTTGATTTTATTGTTAATTTAATGCTTTAAATTGTTGAAATAGTGAAAAGAATAACCAGCAGGTTTGTGGTTGTCTATTTCGTTTTATTTCCCACTTAAACTACAGCGAACATGCACAAAAACCCAGGATAATGGTGGCCATTTTAACATATTACTCATTCCTTATTGATTGATATTGAATAGATGAATAGAAATAGAAAGCACACACACACACACACACACACACACACACACACACACACACACACACACACACACACAATAATGATGGTAAAACACAACCAGGGTAAGCACATAATGATCTCTGGAGTGCACAAACAGAAAAACACATGTACACATCACACACACAACACAGAGGACATCCTGTTAGTATCTAACTGTTTCGTATTAATATATAAATGTAAACCATCTTGTAAGTTCAATTTAAATACATTTGAATCTGATCTAAACACTGAAAATAATACTTTGGGATTGTGGAGTTCCCAATGCAGAGATGTACACATTAAACTTGTGCATATTGGTTACATTTTATGATCTGATTTTGCAAGAGATTGGCCCATCATTAAATAGCATAGTGTGTTTGTGCGTGAGTGTGTTAGTGTGTAGGGGGGGAACCGATTGCAAGCTATTACAACAACAGTATCAGGGCATATAGAAAAAATGCAGACAATATGAGAATATTCCAACAGCGCTTCGATTGTGTGCATGATGAGTGTCTGTAAGTGTGTGTGTACTGACCCTGCAGTTACTGAGCTCCTCCGCGGTAAAGATAATGACTCCACACTTCTTCCCCGGAATCCCACTGGGAGAGAGACAGAGAGAATGATTGAAAAAGAGGTTAATTGTGGCAAGACATAAATAATACAATTGCCATGCCATTATATGTTTTATATGCTTTTTAAGTTAATCAGACATAAAGCCCTCCTCTCCTACCGTATTGGTCTGTAAAAATAGGTTAAATTGCTCACGTTTTCAAAGGTAGAATGCTCTCCTCTAATACATGTAGGTAGCTGCCTGCATTTGTACCCAATCTATTTTTGACACTGAAGAGCTCCACTTGAGCAGTTGGAGGTAAAGTGCCCTGCTTAAGGGCACCTCAGAGATGATAACAATAGAGTGGTCCAAATATAGATTTTCAGCCCAGGATATTGAACTATAAGCAGAAATTGTGCGAATGTGTGTTTGAAACAGGATGATTGTGTGATCACTTTAAAGCAGCAACCCCTATGTTTACGTATACATTGAGTCAGCAATGTCAGCTAAACAGATGTTTGTGCCTAAGGTTTGTTTGCCTACGTTAGCCACACTAAGCTAATGGTCATACCCAACCAAGTAATCTTTGAGTGCATTCAAATGATTTCTATATTTTTTTAACCAACAGAAATGAATTATATCCAATTACTTTCATCTTCAGGCCAAATGTTATCCCTTTTCTTTTATCATGTAACTTTTTCAAACGACACTTGTCTAGAAATCCTACATTTTCTGCATTTGAATGTGCTAACAACAGGTTTCGTGTTAGTATCAATACATTAAATAGATATATTTTTTTACATGTTGACATATCACACTTTAAATATCAGATGCATGAATACAAAAATAACAAATTAATTCAATTTAGCTGGTTCACTTTCAGGGTCCTTGTATTGTGTTTTCTGGTGCACTTTCTTACTTCCAATCCGAATGTATAGTACATTTCAAGGAACATTTTGTTTCCTATAGTGTGTTATATAGATTTTTGGTCATATGAATGGTCTGCAAAGGATAAAACCCCCAAAGTTCCCTCCATAGGGAGTTTCTCTCCCAAACACTAACCCCTCCTTTGGATTCCTTTGTTTACTTCCGTAATATAGTTAATTAATTTTCTTTTACATTCCTGCAAAAATCCAAATCTCGCATCAAAACAGGTGGATTGAAACACACTGGCACATTGCAGCACTTGTCTTCTGGGAAAAAAGCTTTTCATATTAAACCTTGAATAGGAATGTGTTTACTCGCATGGATGTTTGTGCTTCCTTGTGAACAACATTACAAAAAAACAGGGCCGGCTTAGAAAACCTCCATAAGATGAACAACTCTACCGGGTACATTAATAAAGCATAAAGGAGACGGTTAAAGCAATAAAAAAAACAATGCGCACAAGTTATTGGACTTTCATCTCTATCTCTATCTAATAACAACGGAAAATATTTAGTTTTAATCAAAAACAAGTGAAGAAGATATAATCTTAGGTAATAAAATGGAATAAAGGAACAATTGGTTTGAATAACTGCTTTAAATATTATTAGACCTTGTTTTTTGTGGTATAATTGAGAATAATGTTCCAAATCTGACTCCCACATAATTTTCCCTTCCATCATTTATTTAATTTCTATGACACATAAAGAGTGTGCCTTTCTTTTGTTCCCTCCCCTCCCCCCCGCCATTTAAAACTCTATTGAGATAAAACTGGGTGTGGTGAAAGAACATTTGACTCAACCGTCACAAAAGAAGAAAGAAATTGGACAAAAGAAATGAAGTGGATGTTTAAAAGTAGAGTGCACAAGAAGGAAAGGAGGAACCGAACGTGAGTTTGGGGCACCAAAGGGGCCAAGCTTCACTGACGTGTCGTCAACATTTTCTGAAGTATATGAGTAAGTTGAATGAGATGAAGAAAAATGAGAGAAGAAGAAATAACACAGAACGGTGAAAAAATAAGACTGAAAGAAAGATGAGGAAAGGGAAAAGGAGACATACTGTAGATGATGTCGGCTACTCCCATGCAGCACATTTGAATTCAACTTTTAGTGATTGACTCTCAGCCCGAGATACTGTAACGACATCACGCTCATAGTTGCATCAGAACATGGAAATCGACTGCGATCTTTCTCACCGTGTGGCGAGAACAAATAATGTTACAGGTACATGTAACAGGATCCTGTTCTGTGATATGAGCACATATCCTCAGATAACAAGTGTATGAATCACAATCATGACCAAACCAAAGTGACACACTTACATCCACCGCCATCAGTTAAAGCAGTGGTGGGGAACCTCCGGCCTCCGGGCCTTATACGGTCCGCGAGACCATTTTGATGCGGCCCTCGAGGTAATTTATAAACACACGCAACATTTTTTTAAAAAAGAAATCTAGACCGCAAAATGATTAGACAAGCGAGTGCCTGTTTTCCCTGGCCAAGGACAGTTTCCTTGAGCACAACACGAGTCTAACGTGTCATCACGTGGTATATGTCTCGTCTGACAGGAGTGTAGTTCTGACAATTGCAGTACGCATAAGGAGCCGTACACATGCTGCAGTTTTTGCGTGGCTGTGTCTTTGTAAGCCCAGTGGCGATCAGTTCATCTGTCATACTGATCATACAGTCAATAACTTTGTTGTTATTTGCATCTGGTTAGCTAGCTATGCTAACGAATATAAGAAGCTTTTTCTACAACCAGTGAGGTAAAGGCACATCTTTATCATCATCTTTATTTATTTTATCTTTATTTATCTTTTGTTATTTTGTTTTACTTGCTTGTAAGCGCTTTGAGCACCAGGAAAAGCGCTTTATAAATGTAATGTATTATTATTATTGATATGATCATTATAGTTATAAAAAAATAAGAGAATAAAGTAAACAGGTGTAAAATACTGTATGACAGTAAAACAAAGTTGTTATTAATAAAGAAGAATACAGTTTGAGAGGGGAGTGATTTGTAAAATATCCATTAAGAAAAATAAAATCTGCTTACAGTTCCGTTTCATATGGGTGTTGAGAT
>NW_011369951.1:16571856-16586874 GCF_000735185.1 Notothenia coriiceps | reverse complement strand
CTCCAAGTAGCAGTCCACACTCCATATTTAGATCTATTCGGGGACTTGAACCGGCGACTCTATGGCTCACAGTCCAAGTCCCTACTGACTAGACCCTCCAGAAAAACGCGGGCTAAAATCCTTGATTATGCGATTAAACATGCAGGGTTTTTATGTGATTTTATGCGGTGAAATTGCGGGAAGTTGTGAAAAAGAATAGATTTATTTTAAATATTGGGCTGTCTTATTTATTCTCTCTCACACAAAACCTGCCACTAACGTTAAACCCCTTTCCCATTCAATTAAACACATTCAATGTTTATTTAAGTTAAAAGCAATGGGGCTATTTTAATCACACTCTCTCTCTCTCACACACACTTCTCCGCCTCATTCTGTTTTCATTTACTCGTTCGTTATCTGACCAGCTTCAATCTTGTAGGCTACTCACTTTCTTGTGAAAGCTCTCAAAAGGGTTTTGGAGGTTGATGCCTCGGTGAACGTGAGTTGTTTGGCTTTGTTGTCCGCAGCAGCAGAAAGCATTTTCGAATGTTTGAATTAATCAAAGTGGGTCGTCACCGTCGACTTTCTCTCAGACGTATGCTCCAACACACAGTTGCACGGGGTGCAGAATAGTTTCCCCCCACTTTCGTGAAAGACATCGGGGTACTGCTTTGCCCGGTCTTTAGCAGAAATGTTCGTCGTGTGAGTTCCACACGTTCACTCTACGGTGTTGTTTACCTTCTGTGATGCGCGAGCTGATGACTTCACGTCATCATCGTCACTACTTCACGTCAAGATGAGTTAACTTTTTTTTTTCTCAATTTTGTGTGGAAAAATGCGGGGATTATGCGGCCTTTGATAAATATGCGGCCTTTTAAAAATCTGTGCCATTTTGCTGATTATGCGGTAAATTCTGCGATCGCAGGATCGCGTTTTTCTGGAGGGTCTATGACTGAGCCACTGCCGGACTTCTTTTCTTCTTCTTTTTTTAACTAGGGAGTTATGCTTGTAATTAATCAGCAAGATCAATAAACTGTTCTGTTAAACACTCTTTGTATTCCCCTCACATTTCTACTTCCTCCTCCCCAGATGCCCCACGAGTCGACGGTGGAACACGCCCACGTGGACATCGACATGGAATCGCCGCTGGCAACGCGCAACCGCACCCACTGCAGCGACTGCAAGGACCTGGAGTGCAAACGCAGCCAGCTGACCCGCTCCTTCAGCGAGATCAAACCCCCCAACCTGTTCCCCCAGACTCCTCAGGAGATCACTCACTGCCACGACGAGGATGATGATGAGGAGGAAGAGGAAGAAGAAGAAGAAGAGGAGGAGGAGGAGGAGGAGGAATAGGCTGGACATGGAGATGAAAGCACTTCCTGCTCCTTCCTTTTCATGTTCCCAGTAGAGTTGGGTAGTTGTCTCTCAAAGTGTGTGTGTGTGTGTGTGTGTGTGTGTGTGTGTGTGTGTGTGTGTGTGTGTGTGTGTGTGTGTGTGTGTGTGTGTGTGTGTGTGTGTGTGTGTGTGTGTGTGTGTGTGTGTGTGTGTGTGTGTGTGTGTGTGTGTGTGTGTGTGTATACTGTATGCAAACACACACACACTGCAGATTCCTGAGGAAAGTAAAAACGGACCAGTAGCAAACAGATCATATGACTGTCAGAAGACTGTATGCATGCTCGGTCCTCTAAAAGCTAACTTTTCCTAGCTTCCTTCCTATATAAAAAAGAAACACTTTATAATTTTTTTTAATGACCTTAATTATATTTCTGTTTTATTTTCGCCGTCAGACTTAAAGAGCATCCCATACTGTTTTTATAATCTGACTTTAAAGGCCTGCTGGTGAATGAAGTAGATTGCGTAGATTCCTAACATATTGTTCGATAAAAAACACTGCTCAGCTTCAGTGTAAAAAAAAAAGATGCACACTGTATTAAAACACTTTCTTTTTCTTTTTATGCAACATGGGAACAATGTTCAGTGTGCCACCTGTTTAGTTTCTTTTTGTCTCTTTCACTAGTACTTTGTTTTGAGTGACGGTAAACTAAGAATGCCTCGTACTAAACTGAAGCACAAGCCGGCGTTAAACAGATGCTTTTATTTTTGGTTGAGAGAAATCACGATATTTTGTTACCAAGCAACAATAAGGACGGAGTTCCGTACATGTGTATTATGCCTGCCGCAGTGTTGCTGGAAATAGCAAGCGAGCGGTTTAATGCCACCAGCTGTTAACATGCAGTATTTCTTCTGCACAGTTAATTTAAAGATTGCGTTTTGAAAGGGTAAATGTTGCAGTCCAAGCTGATTTAGAAATGTGATCTGTCCAGGTGTGTAGTGTAAAAGTGGCCTTAGTATGCAAAGGTGTTTTCAGGATGTATAGTATACAGATAACTTTAGATAGACTGTGACTGTCTTTCTCTTTGGTTTTGGGGCTTTGTTGGGTGTAGAATCTGCTGTGTATCTAACAGTTTTGTATAGTATTCTCCTGTGCAGCCTCTAAACACTGTGAAGTGACTATATGCTAATTCTAACTCTGTTAGCAGTTGAAAACTAGATGATCTCTGAGTTTAAGCGCTTGACTTCACATTTGCATGGCTAAAACGGCAACTCGATAGTTATCAAGATATATAAATCGTTCGGTTTCTTTATGAAGAGTTAAACTCTGAAAAAGCTCCGCTTATATGCATCATCAGGTCGTTAAGACTTTATTGACAGTACATTCTTTTCCATCCATCCATTTTTTTACTCCAAAAGGATTGGAAACGCCAGGAGTTTGAAGACATGAAAAGACATTTTGGTATGATTGTGTGAGGTGGATAGCACCAGCAAAGTGGGACAATTGCAATGGAAGCAGTCTTTTTTTTAATGAGTTTTTAAATATAATAACTTGTTGCATGCTCCTCTTCTGCAATGACACCACCAACGGTTTGATTCAACTCCTAATATATGCAGAACAGCCGTGTATGTAAACTAGCATGTTCAAAAATGTGCATTAGCCAATTTACTGTCATTAGATTTTGATTTATATGTTCCTAAATTCTGATTGGTTAACAGAAGTGACATCACCTGTTTTAAACAGAGCCCCGCCCACTTCAAATACTGGGAAGAGCACAGAGACGAGCAGAAACTCCGATATCTGTTGTGTGAAACAACACAAACTGTTTCCGTCAGTCAAAAGAGCGTTCATGTAAAGACCCCAACACCAATGATAATATATTTTTTGATCCTTTATTGTTCATATGTGTTCTTTAAAATCGTCCAAATGCATCAGTGTTGCAGAACACCAAGAGAACTGCCTGATTTTTAAAAAAAAAACACATTTATTTTATTTTAACCATTGTATCCTGTATGTTAACGTTCCTCACCTTTTTATATCTAGTCTCTACATGCTGTATTGATACTGTAAGTGTTGGAGCGGCAACACAAGGGAAGAAACATGCCGTCTACTTTTTGCATCATTTATTTGGTTTGACTTGATCTGCTGTGGAGACAGGTGAATTTGTTTAACTGCTTCTCAATGGAAGAACAGCTTGTAGGACATTCTCTTTTATTCTTTTATATTTCCTCCTTTTTCTTTACAAATGAATCATTTGTATCTTCATTTTGAATCGTTAACATAGAATAACTGGATATGCTACACCAGGCAGCTGCACTGCTAGTAGGAAGTAGTCTTTTCTTTGCATATTTTGCATATGCATGTGAAAGTAACACGCATATCTGCTCTGCTGAGGCGGTGGTTATGGTAGCGTCTGTTGGAATTCTATGTGGACCGTTATAGGAAAGCTATTCTTTTCATTTGTCATTGTAGTTTACACGGAGAGAAAAAACTACAAACCTGTAAGATAAAAGAAGAAAAACGTACATTGTTATCATACCGTGGGGTTATTTTTATTTTTATAAGCTAGTGTTTTTAAATGGCCCTGGTTTACAGAACTGTAAATAGACCTTTCCATTTTCTTTTTCTTACCTTTTTACCTGACTTAATCCTGGCAAATATGCCCTAATGCATCAACATTAACAGGTGCCAAGACACTCACCTTTCATTTTCTAAACTATCTTTTGTTTTTATGCATATCACTTCATGTTCTACCGAACAGTGTTTTGTTTGTTTGTTTCCAGAAATTATCCTACAGACTGTACATTGAGGTAAATTACATAAAAAATGTAGAATAAAGATAGTTTTTCATAATTTTCTTGTTTTTTCTTTTTACTACTGTGATATAATTATTTACCTCAGGTTCACCTTGTGTCAGGATGTTTTTACACAAAGGGGCCCTATTATGGGTACTTTCAGGTTCATATTTGTATTTTGTGCCTCTACTGTGACATGTCTCCATGCTTTAATGTTCAAAAGGTTCTTTATTTTTCTCATACTCCCTGTGCTGCAGCACCTCTTTTCACCCTCTGTCTGAAACCAGAGCCCAGTCTGCTCTGATTGGTTAGCTGGCCGGCTCTGTTTTGATTGGTCAACCGCTAAAAAAATCTCCTGCCCTTTAGAAAACCCCACACAATGTGTTTGAGCGCTAGGGGGGAGACCAATTACATGCACAAAAACCTTAACACACTAAAGGGAAACCCCCCAAAAGCATAAGAGCCTCTTTAATTGCTGATAGCTTTGTTAATAACAATTAAATCAAAAAGTGGACTGTATTCAATTACACAGAAAACCTCTTATGGGTGGCCAAGCCTTTTTTGATTGTGGGCCATGCATTAAAAAAAATTGCAGTCACGGGCGAACAAAAGTAAATGCATAGTTTTCAACCAGTTCTTAATAATTGTTTCTAGACCATAACACCTAAATATTCAGATGTTACTATCAAACAGGCATGGTAAAATGGGTTTGTGCCAATCGGAAGACTTCACAAAATGTAGTTGACATCTAGTGTTTGAACTAGGATGTGCAATGTACATCGATACCACAACTTATTATAAATATGCTGAACTGCACTGTATTACAGTGTATACAGTATTTAGTATATTCATTTGAGAAATGTTGAAAGAGTTAACAATATTTTGTAAATAGCAATGCTGTCCAAAATATAAATTTAGTATAGTATATTGTCTGATAAATATAAAAATGTAAATTGGATGGTAATCTACATGCGAAAAATATAAATGTATATTGGTATACAAATCAACTGCTTATTGTGATAAATGTCTTCACGATCAGAGGTTCAAACTCAAATACTGAATTTTGAGTTACTTAACTTGAGTTTTCCATTTTATGATTATCTTTACCTCTACTTCCTCATATTTTGGAAGCCAGTATTGTAATTCAAATAATTCAAATTCTAAATACAAAATATAAATCCAATAAATGATGCTGTATTTGTATGGACTTAGTGAGATATTTAGTAATGAATTGGATATTCTAAATAGTAATTACTTTTATTGTTCATGTTTATTTTATGTTGGTATTTATGTACACAACTAGCTTTAGCATGCCAGACTCTTTTATTTTTACACTGTATATTGTTGCTTTTAACTAAGTAAAAAATAATATAAACAGCATTTTGAGTTAACAAGGTACAAATGAACAAGATCTATCAGTAGACCAACACATATCCATAGCTAATACATCATTAATGGAAAATGTGAGAGACAGGAGGTCAATGAGGGCACACAGCTCATTTTGACCTTGAGGTTGATCGTCATCATGGATCTAGAAAGAGTAGAAACAGTAAAGAAGACAAAGGGGTGGAGGCTGTAGAAAGTTCTACAAGGTGATGTTTCCATTGGCGTAAGACTTATGCAATGATGGCAGACGTGCATGTCATGGTGGTTCACACACGCAATAATAAGTTCAAGAGCAGTAAATACAAACCGCTGTAACTCAATACACATTCATGTTGCGCAGCCAAACGCTGTTCAAACCCTAAGAATCGTTCCTCTATTTACCAGATGGGTCTGAACGCTGGCGGTGTTTTCACTTTGTCAGTCTGTCTGTGTCATCATGGCAACATGTGCGAGAACTACCACAGTGGTGGAAAATAACTAAATGCATTTACTCAAGTATTATACTCAAGTAAACTTTTGAGCTACTTGGACTTGAGTATTTTCATTTTCTGCTATATTTGAAAGGCACTGGTTATGTTTACTCCACTGCATTAATTGTATAACTGCAGATTCAGAATAATAATACATCAAATAACAAATCAATTATGATGTAATGCAGATTTAAGATACAACTTGTATCTATTGGGGTAATATTATACCAACAAAATAAGTATGAAAAGTAATTCAAAGATCTCCAACTCTTCACTTCAGTGCATAATGATTATAATGTAGTCATATAATTCACATTATTCTTTATAGTGAGTACTTTTCGTATATGTTTAAGCCAATACTATTATACATGTGTAAAAATGTGACTTTCCAAGTCTTGAAGTGAGACTATTTGGTTAAAAGTAGCCACTTTAGTCACAAATACAGGATAGTACTATGCTGTAATGTAGTATACAGCAGTAGCAAAAAGCATTCAAGTCAGCAAACCGACCACAGGGTCTGTCTGTCACAAAGCAATATCCAGCTAAAGTTTGATTAGGGACATTTTATTGCCCATGAACTTCACTTAGAATTGCTCATCTTGTACAATACTACAAAGTGTTTGTACATTTCTAAAGCGTAATAAAAAACCTGATAAGAGAACATTCAGAAGCAGCAGAGCTTTTAAATCGAGGACATTAAGCCACTGTCTGTCTGTTAATCATTCACTTTTTTATTAAACCACCAGCTGCAGGAGGCAATGGGAATGTTGTCGTCAAGTAGAAGAAGCATTATGGGCAGCACATGGGTACAGAAGTAGCAGCATTGGGATGGACAAAAGACCAGTTAAACATAGGCCGGCAAAGCATTCACATAATGGAGGGATAATAATCTTGTGTTCAGCAGAGGATGGGAGGAAAAGAAGATAAAACGTGTGTATAACAGAATATTCAGTCGTGATGCTTCTCCCCAGTGTTTCCTGTTGTGCGTTTTTTTAATTGTCTCCATGCTTCTTGTTATCCTGTCAGGCACTGATTCTGTAAAGCACAATGTCACAATCTGATCTCATTCATTGCTGTATCTCCGGAGTGATTGTCCCAGCAGAGCAGGAGCGGCCCGCTGCATAGGAGCACTTTCAAGTAAACAATAAACAACACAGCTGCAAACAATGCAGACGTACTCTATTTCTGGTTATGCAACCGAGACGACCTTCGTAGCCAAGCAGATGGAGAGCCCGGGCTGTTTGTCCATGTGTGCTGTGTTCAGGAGCTGTTACAGACACATTGGATTACAGGTGGAAACAGCGACCACCAGTGGATTCAAACTGCAACTGAATATTTAAAATAATTCAGCTTTGAGGACACTGTGTTTGCCTGTAGGGTGGTCAGAAAACTGCCAACCAACAGTTATGTTAATGAACAGGCCTGAAAGTGGAATTAAAGTAATTTTTGTTAGAGAGTTAAACATCTACGCCTCTACATATATTAAGTAAACTGAATTTACTCTACATTAAGACATAATGTACTTTTAGGAAACATTTCAAGCACAAATAGCCTACAGTATCTCATCACTAATTCCTGTCTTCATGGGGTAAAACAATTAGGGCAAGAAAGTACAAAAGAAAGAAAATACTAATAACATAAAAAATACTTTAAGAAATAGTTTGACATTTACACTTATTTACTTTTTTGCCAAGAATTCCGTGAGAAGATTGAGACCACGTATTCTAAATTTGAAGATGGTGCAAGGAGTGTTAGCTTAGTTTAGCATGTAGACTAAAGATTATTAATTACTACTCCAGGAGGGATGTGATAGTTCAAGAAAAAAGTTGTTTAAGACTAATGAGAAATTAATAGGCTTCATATATGGCAGAGTAGTAGTGTGTTTTTTATTAGCTTGTGGGCAGAGCCAGGCTTGCTAGCTAGCTGTTTCCAGTTGTTATGCTAGGCTAAGCTAACCGACTGTAGCTTCATATTTGAACAGAACATAATGGTGGTATCAATCTTCTTGTCTAATTCTCAAAAATAAGACATCTTAGTGTATTTCCCACAATGTCAAACTATTCCTTGATTGTGTGTTCTTTAAAGTGTGAAAGAAACAAACATATATGGGTACAGTGTTTCTAAGATAAAATGAAATCAATATAAATATATCTCTTTAATAGCAGCCAACATTTGTGAAGAATATACTTAAAACGTCAAACTGAATTAAATCAGGAATTATTAAACATGGATTAAAATCCACAATGTGTGGGGAGCCAAAACAAGGAAAGTCTCTTTCAAATTCACTCCTGTCAACAGCCTTTATCAAACCAAAGGGCTATGTTTTGTAGACACACAAAAAAACACATTCACACACATAAACAGTGGAAAAGCATAGCTTTGTATCATTCATGGACATGTTTAATGTCGAGGTTACTTTTTGTGACGTTGATGATGCTCAACATGTTAGATGAGGTCATTAATACTGTGCAATTATCAAGCTTGATTATGCGTAAAATTGGCAAAAAAAAGACACAACCTTCCCACAAATAGGTGCCGTGTTGGCACTTTCACACCCTATCCGTTTCCCCCCCCCTCCCCATTTCATTAAACTGTGGTGAATAGTGTCGGCGTCATTAATCCCATATGAACGTGACGTCAAAGGATGCAGAAACATGAAAGAGACGAGGAGAAAGAGTGACTGACTAGGACAAATTTGCTTGTGGATGGCTGCAGTTTAGCATTTTTCAAAAAAACAAATATACATACAGTACAAATATATCTGTCAATTTATAATACAGTGATTTAAAAAAATTCATAATCATCTCTTAAATAAATTGCTTTTCATTGCACTTTGTTAAAATAATTAATTATATGATTTCTCTTAAAGGCAATAGTGTGATTTTTTTAAAGGTGAAAAAGATAGTGTACCATAAGCCTGATTTAGGATAATAGTAAAAATAACAAGATCTGTAATATACATACTGTATCTGTAAAAGACCCTCACCTCCTCATTTACATGAATGGATGTTCGTCTCCATATATGTAGCATGTCCTTTTTGATATGACACGTGCGCCCCTGCGCACACCTTTGTGTACATGCTTGTGCATGCTCTTATGCCAGTTTATGTCATATCATGTCTCCACGCATACATATATACATACAATATTATAAAATAAATAAATACAGGATAACATTCTTGGTTCGTGGTTTTTAACGGTTTTCCTTCAAAGCGGTTTTTGGTTCAGTCTTTGACCAATCTCTGCTTGTTTGGGTTTGAGTCCTTGCTGATGGAATCAACAGTCGACTGAGCCTCCCTGAAAGATGCACGGGTGGGGGAGTTGCCTTTGTTTGGGGATTGTGACTGTTTGAATACGTGTGTGTAGCAAAACAGTCTGTGTCCAGTGTAAGAAGGGGGGACCAAAGTCTTTGGCCTGAGAAGAAAATACAGCGAGTGTTGCGTTTTGTTGTGTGTTTCAGGCATAGGAACTGAGTTCGCATGCACTCTGTCATCTTTTAGTCAGCGCTATGAAAGTGTCAGATTGTCCCAAAAAGAAGCTCAGTCGCAGGTACTATCTGAGTGCACCCCCTGTGAGAGGGTGAGTACAGCAGGGATTCTGACAGCGTTCAGGTAGGGGGCGTTCAGGGGGCGCAGCACCCGTCCTCCCCACTTGTCCCTCCATGAAAGGGTCTCACTGACTGACTGGGGGCTACTGGTTGGAGCAGAACCCTCACTCCACCCGCCTCTACTTCCCCACTTTCCCTCATCACCTACGCCACAATGCCGCGCGTGTCCACGAGACAGGGTGGAGGGTCTGGGTCTCCACCGGGCTCGGCGGGGGCTAGATGGGTCCCTCGTTGTGGGCGGTGTGGTTACTCCTGTTGAGACCCACACAGTTCTGCTGCTGTTGGTTGAGCAGGTGGGACGTCTCATTGGCGACGGTTACGGACACGGCAGGGGTGGTGCTGGTGGTGCTGGTGGTGCTGGTGGTGCTGGCGGTGCTGGTGACAACGACGGTGGGTGTCTCCACTCCGTCGTGGAGCTCCGTCAGTGTTAGCTCTATCTTAGTGAACTCACTGTCTGTTGACTGTGGCGTTTTGTCCATCCGGGACGCCATTACAGCGTTCTGGTACTGCTGGCGTGTTACCTAGGATCACAAGGTCAAATGTCATAGCAGTTGTGATGGTAGGTACTCCCGGAGCAACCTGCCTGACGACCTCACACTTAGAAAATCGTAATTTTTTAAATATATATATGAAAACGTTTTTATATTATATATTTGTTTGCATATGTGTATTTATTTCTGTATTCAAGTTCCTTTGTATAAAATACAAAAGTATATTATGCCAAAATATAATAATGTATACAGTATACTATATTATAAGCATAGCTAGTTATTAAAATGTCATAGTATTAAATATCATAAGAAAGTCACGGTATATACAGTACTTTGATATATTATTCAAAAGAAATTGTGAAGCTGTCATAAAACATAGTCATCATATATTATTCCAAGAACAGTCAGTATTGTATGTCTTACACAAGATATAGTATTGTACATTATGAACTTTTTGGAAAAGTCATAATATATGATGTCATAAAAAGGTATGTCAAAATGTCGTAATTAAGTCAAGCATAAAAAAGTAATAGTTTAGTATACGTTAAATTTATCATAGAGTGGAATGTAAAAGTAATTCTAAAGTATATAATGAAAAAGTTTAAAAAATAAGTCATAGTTTAGTAAAAAGCCTGTAAGAGTCTTCTATTCCAGCATTTATGTTTACACATTTGAGTCTCAGTGGGCCGGTCTTGTTCATCTGTGTGTGTTCTCACCTTTATATACTGCAGGTCTGTGCGCGCTCTGACTGAGTAGTCGGGTACGTAGATCTGCAGGAAGGAGTTGAGCTGGTTGTTGCTGCTGCCGAGCGTCGGGGTGATGGCGTCGATACGGTCGCTTCTGTTCAGGGAGTCTGAGTGGTTGAGTCCAAACGGCCGCGGAGGAGATTTATTTTCTGTGAGGAGGTGATGAGAGAACAGAATTGATTTAAACCAGGAAATGTAAAAGTATCTCAGAAAATATATTCTCAACCTTGGCTGTCGTATATGTTTCGTTCACAACTAAACATGGATGGTTAAAGGTCCCATGTTATAGCCATTTCTACTGATCATAATTCCATTGTTGAGGTCTACTAGAATTTACATTGTTCCAAAATCACATTGGTTTCTCAAACAGCATCTCTGTATAGTATGTATTCACTCTCTGTCCTTAACGGCTTTTTGGAGCTCCTGCCCCCCTCTCTCCCTATGAGCCCACTGTGCTCTGATTGGTCAGCTCGCTCACTCTGTTCTGATGAGTCCACCACCGTTACAGCGGAACATCAGTGTTTATGTGTTACAATGGCGTTTGTTAGCAACCAGAAAATGACACCACACCAGTAATGACTAACAGATGAGAATGCTGCGTGGGGTCTGGGTGCCGTGTTGGCGGGACGTTGCGGAGCTCGCTGCTCCGCCCTTTGAGGCTCGAGGAGCGGACAGTGTGAGCTGGATTACTTGTGTCGTTCCCTGGTTGCTGTGTGGGGTCTGCGAGACAGCGAGACAGCGAGACACTGCGGAGATCCGCGGAGCCGTGGCGTGTGTGCTCAGGCTGAGTTCCACGGAGCCACGGCTGAGAAAAGATAAGGCTGAGTGAGTGCGTCACTATGACCAGGAAGAAAAAAATGGAAAAAGAAAATCTCAAACGAGGCGTTCTGGGGCAGCATAGACATGTATTTTCTGTGTTAGAGTTTTACTCGCTACAGGGTGTACTTTGGAGGGTTTGCAGACCGTTTACATGCATAAAAGCTACATAACACACGAAGGGGACGGGTAACAACCGGAAAGCATGTCATAGAGACCTTTAAGACGTGAAAACAAATCACCCAAAGCTATAGTCCATTCACAACAGAGAGTTCAATGTCAACAGTCTATCTTGCTCTGAAACTCATTATTAGGGTGCCTTTACTTCACATGTGTGTTGTCCCATCTATTGTAATTTCATTGTCCTCCTCCTGGTTGCCATATCCAGAGAAAATAGCTTGAAGCTTTATATGGCAAAGAGTTTGAAGTGGGGACTATCTACCGGCCCTAGGGGAACCATGGAGATAGAAACAAATAATTGGTAAAAAATATCTTGTTTTGCGAGATCTTGCAATACTTTTGTGAGATCCTCGGCAAAACTTTTCATTTAGCTTCATATCTTCGGTTCAATTCAAGCAACCAGAAACCAGAAACAACAACAAATGGAGCCGGTTAAATCGATTTTTACTTTGAGCTTGGATAAAATATAAAGATATAAACATCAGTGCTTGTATTTAGTCTCACGGGTTTCACTAAGTGAAGAACACCCCAATCAAGAAGAAACAACTCAGAGCGAGGGACATGCACGTCGCAAAGCATAGCCTACTCTGAGCTGAGTAACAAACAACAATGACTTTACAATCATAACAAGGTAACAACGAGCTACAGAAGTTCGTTTTATCAGAACAGTTAGAGGCACGCCTCACCCCGCCTAAAGATCAAGAATTGGTCACAATCTGCAGCTGGAGGAGGGAGGAGTGCTAGTCTACAAAACTGCAAAACCCCGAAAAATATAATACTTCAAAAATTCAATAATTTCATTTTTTTAAGATGTAGTCTGGCTTATCAAAATTCTTAATACATCAATGGTTATGGTTGTTTGTTTTACAGTATAACACTTATTTTTGAATAAATATGCTTTTAAATATTTTTCAGGCTTTTTTATTAAACTTTTTTTAATTATTTTGACATTTTACCAATGTATCGCACCAAACCTTTCACACATCCAATATGCATTGTGCTCCATACTACATCAGGGTTTCCAAACACGGCCCGGGGCCAAAATTGTACTTCTTTGACTAACGATTTCTGCGCTTTTATCCACACTGACAGCAGTTGGCTCTGGATGGCAATGTTGGGTCAGTCCGGTCAGCAGTCCACCAAATGGTGGGGTCCATATTTCAGGACTATTAGATGAATACTACAACGGCATTTAGTATAGTTAACTGTGGTCCAAGCGATAAGTCCTGGTGTGCCCAGGTTCTACCACGGATCCACTATTGCGGTAAGCAAATGGTTGTAAATTTCCGGTTGTTGTTGTCATCCTCCGGGTATCCCGGTGGTGCCTGTTCTGTTGCTGATACTTCATTATCTTAACTTAATCGATCGTTTTAAAACTCTTTGTCACGGCAACTGCCTGAACGTTGTACATCACACGTTACTACAGCTTAAGCACTTCACAAACTCCTCCTTCTCTAGGACTGTAACTCCACAGTTGCCTACTACTTTTCAGGGTTTGCTAACGGTAGCCTACTTTAGCTGAAGCTAGCCATTGGCTCTTCCCGCAACCCTCGGTGCTATTTGCTTGGCCTAATGTCCTCATGTTTGGTTACTTCCTACCTTCCTTTACGTACCTGATACATGTGTTAATGGAGTATATGTAGGCTTGGCGGGGGGAATCTAGCCATAGAAGCCCGGCTCCGCCTCTTAGAGAAATAACTCAGCTAATCAAAGTAAAGCCCAAATGTTTAGCCGTGCGGACCGGCAATAAAGGTAGCTCCTCTAGCCGTCCCCCGGCAACTCCCGAGCAGCAGGGGAGATTTGGGTGTACTGTTCAGAAGGGGCATAACGCGAACCCGCAAGGTCCCACCAACCCGTTCACGGTATCTAACAGAATATTCCCCCCCCCACTAAGCGAGACCCCGCTGAGAAGCAACTCTGGTTATTGGGTAAGCTCCTATTATGAGACCCGTGAATTAGAGAAACCGAAGCCGTCCACAGTCACATGCAATTCCGGGGGCAGAGCGGGCGAGTTGAGCGCATTTAAGGACTGCTGGCAAAATAACGTAAATACAGTAAGGATTGTTATTCAACGTCGGTGGTAATGATGTAGTTTACGCCAATCAAGAATTGCACCAAACCTTAAATGTTGGAGTCGGTGGTGTAGTTATGCTAAACAATGTCCGGGACAGCCGTAATCTTTCTCTGGTCCCCCCCCCCCCCCCTCCCCAATCCTGATCAATGATGACATGTTATAGCGCATGTCATCATTTCGCGCTGTAGTTTCTTGGTGGGCCCAGCAAACAAATGGTGNCTTCAGACAACAACAAACCACAGTGAACAATAGTCAAACATGAACGAAGATAAAACAAAATGTCCCATCCACGGGGCCAACCAAAGCGGTCTCATCAGCTTCTTCGTTCATGTTTGACTATTGTTCACTGTGGTTTGTTGTTGTCTGAAGTCATGAACGTTAGTTGGTGCTCCAGTATAATTGGTACCCCTGAAACTCATCCAGTGAGAAACGTTCCGTGGTGCAAAAATAAGTGCGATTAAAATGCGTTAATTTTTTTAACGCGTTAATTTTTGTGTAATTAATTAATCTTGATTAACGCGTTAAAGTCCCGGCCCTAATATATATATATATTATTATTATTATCCAGTGTTTCCCACATAATTTGATTCTATTTGTAGTGGCACCGCACTCCCCCCCCATGCAAATTAGCCATAATCTCATTAAATATGCGCATATTTTAATACATTTCAGGAACACAATTCTGAACATACTGATATTCTGTACAAACTGTGAAGTCCAGTGAGACAAATGTAACATTTGTGATATTGGGCTATATAAATAAACATTGATTGATTGATTGATCTCTCATACTGATCATACAGTCAATAACTTTGTTGTTATTAGCATCTGGTTAGCTAGCTATGCTAACGAATAAAATAAGCTTTTTCTACAACCAGTGAGGTAAAGGCACATCTTTATATGATCATTATAGTTATAAAATACTATATGACAGTAAAAAAAGTTGTTATTAATAAACAAAAATACAGTTTAAAGGGGAGTAACTTGTAAAATATCCATAAAGAAAAAGAAAATCTGCTTGCAGTTCTGTTTCATATGGGTGTTGAGAGATGTATCCATAGATCTCTTAATGTTGCTCTCAAAGTGCACCAGATTGATGCTTTTAACTTCAATATTTAAAAAAAATCTTCCCGGTGGAGCA
>NW_011369951.1:16566766-16571816 GCF_000735185.1 Notothenia coriiceps | reverse complement strand
TGATGCCGTGAAGTCATCAGCTCGCGCATCACAGAAGGTAAACAACACCGTAGAGTGAACGTGTGGAACTCACACGACGAACATTTCTGCTAAAGACCGGGCAAAGCAGTACCCCGATGTCTTTCACGAAAGTGGGGGGAAACTATTCTGCACCCCGTGCAACTGTGTGTTGGAGCATACGTCTGAGAGAAAGTCGACGGTGACGACCCACTTTGATTAATTCAAACATTCGAAAATGCTTTCTGCTGCTGCGGACAACAAAGCCAAACAACTCACGTTCACCGAGGCATCAACCTCCAAAACCCTTTTGAGAGCTTTCACAAGAAAGTGAGTAGCCTACAAGATTGAAGCTGGTCAGATAACGAACGAGTAAATGAAAACAGAATGAGGCGGAGAAGTGTGTGTGAGAGAGAGAGAGTGTGATTAAAATAGCCCCATTGCTTTTAACTTAAATAAACATTGAATGTGTTTAATTGAATGGGAAAGGGGTTTAACGTTAGTGGCAGGTTTTGTGTGAGAGAGAATAAATAAGACAGCCCAATATTTAAAATAAATCTATTCTTTTTCACAACTTCCCGCAATTTCACCGCATAAAATCACATAAAAACCCTGCATGTTTAATCGCATAATCAAGGATTTTAGCCCGCGTTTTTCTGGAGGGTCTAGTCAGTAGGGACTTGGACTGTGAGCCATAGAGTCGCCGGTTCAAGTCCCCGAATAGATCTAAATATGGAGTGTGGACTGCTACTTGGAGAGGTCCCAGTTCACTTCCTGGGCCCTGCCGTGGTGCCCTTGAGCAAGGCACCGGCCCTCCAGAGCGATATAGCATTAACAAAGTACATTTGAGTTACCTCTGTAGGGGGATTTTTTAATAACCAAGATTTATTTTGATGCTTTTCTACGTTCTTTCTTCTTTCTATCATTGAAAAATGGACATGTGTAACACTGCCACAAACTCACGTTTATTTTGAGATGAAATATGATTTTTGATGTTAAAGTATTCACACTCCTCTTCTGCCTGAGTCACTCAGGGCTGATGGCCAGATTCACACACAGGGTAAGTTCAAAGACCTGTTAAATGAGACCTAGTGCCCTACTTATGAGCATTGTGGGTATCTGTGTAACAGGATATGATAACCTACTTTTAGTTCGAGATAGCGCTGAAGCTGTAGGGCGGAACTAGCATTTAGTTTTATACTCGTCTCATCCTGTGTCTGCTGTATCCTAGAGGCAACATTTAGTAAATGTCTTTTTGACTGTTTATTTGTTTACCATTACCCACAACTTTTGCAGTTGATCCCGCCCTTGTTTCAGTTATTGTGATTTGAACATACTTGTGAATCATTTTCCTAAAATGCATTTTAATCTTGAGAGTTATGTTTGGTGACTGGGGAAGGAAAGACCTTTTCTGACACTTGTGTTTTCCTTCTCCCTCATTAGAGGTCCTTCGTAACAGTACTTTTTCATTTCCACACAGACACTCACCAGCACGTGAGCGGCTCTGAAGAGGTAGCTGAAGGGGTAGTACAGCAGGTTGATGAAGGAGGCGGCGTACAGGTCGGCGTAACGCATCACCTGGGAGGCGAACAGTGTCTGTCTGGAGCCGCTGCGGAACAGACTGCCCATCATGCCGTAACACATGTCCATGTCGTGGGTCACTTTCTAAAAGAGAGAAAGCAGAAGAGAAGACGCGGTTGAGTCGTCAAAAATAACTTTGACCCACAAATGATTCATTAGGGCTGCACAGCTCACTTCGTAGCTGGGGTCCCATTTGCAGAGGTTTGAATACGGCCTGGGGTCGCTATAGGTGAGACCCTTGATCCCTACCATTCATATATATCTCTCTGATAAAGGCTCAACTGGCTCAGAAACACTTTTTATAAAAAGGTACAATAAAAAATAATTTAAAATCAGAACCAGTTTTTTACCCCAGTTGAAATTGGTCAAAATATTTATAATAACATAAAAAGTAAGAATGTGCCATGTAAGGGATAATGTGCAGCGAGGCAGTCATTATGGGGAAAAGAACACCCGACTGGCAGCATCTAGGGTGCATGCAGTTTGCTTTTCAGCCAAACTGTATACAGTTAAATCGAACAGACTTGTTTGTGCAGATGTTGGCGTCCTTAACAACGGTCATTAAGTTCTGGATTAACAACGTGTCACGTGTTCTGAATTGACCAATCAGCATCGAGTACTCAACTAAGCCATGTAATACAAAAGGATAACATAAAAGATAATATAAGAAATGTAAATAAGTCAAAAAAATTAAGTGTAGTATCTTTATCAGAAATATAGGTGTGGTTGTTCATTGATAAGACTGTAGTGACTCAATGTTAATGATTCACCAATAGCAGGCTCATAAACGGTATCGTACACATTGTAAATGCGGGCATTGATAACCAAGCCGTTTCCAGGCGGCATGTGGAAAGGTCTCCTGTTGTCATAGAAACACGGGTGATTAAGGCCGTACCTTGACTCTTCTCTGAATAGTGCTGATGTCCGGCCTCTCATTACTGCTGCTGTCCAGATGTCTGAGGAAGGACGAGAACAAGACAGTGAGATGATGAGAGGGGGGGGGGGGTATAAATATGTCTGCTGAAAGGTAATCGGTCACTGAGTTGATGCAACAACAAGTCGTGCCAAGTTAAAAATAACGTCAGTGAACCCCGCTTATCAGGAGAGAGTCGACCCTTTCGACTTTACTCTGTCGAACCTGTTGTATTCCCTCAAACAGAAAACTGATGTAAGTCAGGTGAAGAGGTCAAAGTTCGGAGTTCTTACTTGTAGAGTTCTGCCAAGAAAATGTCCAGGCCCTGCAGTTCCTCGAATAACGCTGAAAAATACAGGAAGAGCGTGAAAACAGGGTTCTAGTATCAGTGTATCAATTAAGCGTTCAGGAGGCAGTGTTTGGACGTTGTACCTTCTGGTCTCATGATCTTTATCACATTTAGCGTATTTACTTAGAGTGTTTTTCTGAGTTAACAGGTCTGACATTGCGGCTGCTGTTCTAGGTCACATCCCTGCTGAGACGGTTTCTATGCCACTAGGACTGCAGTACTGGGAAACCAGTCTAAATTCAGATACATACACATATACAGTGGGGCAAAAAAGTATTTAGTCAGCCACCAATTGTGCAAGTTCTCCAACTTAAAAAGATGAGAGGCCTGTCATTTTCACCTCAACTATGAGAAACAAAATGAGAAAAAAAAAAAATCCAGAAAATCACATTGTCTGATTTTTAAAGAATTTATTTGCAAATTATGGTGGAAAATAAGTATTTGGTCACCTACAAACAAACAAGATTTCTGGCTCTCACAGACCTGTAACTTCTTCTTTAAGAGCCTCCTCTGTCCTCCACTTGTTAACTGTATTAATGGCACCTGTTTGAACTCGTTATCAGTATAAAAGACACCTGTCCACAACCTCAAACAGTCACACTCCAATCTCATATGGCCAAGACCAAAGAGCTGTCAAAGGACACCAGAAACAAAATTGTAACCTGCACCCAGGCTTGGAAGAACTGAATCTGCATAGGTAAAGCAAGCTTGGCTGTGGAAGAATCAACTGTGGGAGCAATTATTAGAAAATGGAAGACATACAGACCACTGATAATCTCCCTCGATCTGGGGCTCCACGCAAGGATCTCAACCCGTGGGGTCAAATGATCACAGAACGGTGAGCGCGAAACTCCCAGAACCACACGGGACCTAGTCAATGACTGCAGAGAGCTGGACCAAAGTAACAAAGGCTACCATCAATACACAACTCCCGCCAGGGACTCAAATCATGCACGTTGCCAGACGTGTCCCCTGCTTACTCCAGTTATCATGCTCCAAGGCCGTCTGAAAGTCTTGCTAGAGAGTACATTTGATGATCCAGAGAAGAGGATTGGGAGAATTTCATATGGTCAGATGGAAAACCAAATAGAACTTTTTTGGGTAAAAAACTCAACTACGGACGTTTTGGAGGAGTAAAGTAAGAATGCTGAGTGCATCAAGAACACCATACTCTACTCGTGAAACAATGGGGTGGAAACCCATGCTTTGGGGCTGTTTTCTGCAAAGGGACCAGGACGACTGATCCGTGTACGGAAGACATGAATGGGGCCACTGTTGAGATTTTGAGTGACAACCTCCTTCCATCCGCAAGCGCGCATTGATGACGATGGAACAGTGGCTGGGTCTTTCAGCATGGACAATGATCCCAAACACCACCGCCCGGCAACAAAGGAGTGGCTTCGTAAGAGCATTTCAAGGTCCTGGAGTTGGCCCTAGCCAAAAGGTCCCCTCCAGATCTCAACCCATAGAAAATCTTTGGGAGGGGTTTGAAAGTCCGTATTGCCCAGCGGGACAGCCCAAAACATCATCTGCTCTAGAGGAGTCTGCATGGGGCAGATGGGAAAATACCAGCAACAGTGTGTGAAAACCTTGTGAAGACTTACAGAAAACGTTTGACCTCTGTCATTGCTACAAAGGGGTATATAACAAGTATTGAGATTAACTTTTGTTATTGACCAAATACTTATTTTTCCACGCATATTTGCAAATAAATTCTCTAAAAGTCAGACATGTGATTTTCTGGATTTTTTTGTCTCTCATAGTTGATGGTATACATAGGGATGAAAATTACAGGCCTCTCATCTTTTTAAAGTGGAGAACTTGCACAATTGGTGGCTGACTAAGATCTGTCTTTTTCCCCACGGGTGTACAATAGTAGTAGAGGGTGCAGCCGGCTCACTTTTCTTGTCCTGAAAAATGATCTTTCAAGTTGGGAAACAAATTCTGTGCTTGTTTCTTCTTTAACACAATATTATTTACAACAATAGAAAATATTTTTGTAATTTGTTTTGGAAAAAAATCTGTGTGGTCGATAATGAGATACTAAGAAAGGTAACAACCATAAGAGGAAATGTAGTGACATTGTAAAAATATGTATAACTCTCGTATAAGTTCATTTTAAACAAGAAAGAACCGCAAAATGAATTTATTAAATTATATGTAACTCCCACTCCTGCAGCAAGCGTTGCTCATTCTGCCTGCCCCACACC
>NW_011369951.1:16558936-16566575 GCF_000735185.1 Notothenia coriiceps | reverse complement strand
TTTAAACCAGGTCAGACTGTTTAAACCAGGTGAGTGGGGACTGTTTAGCCGGGCCGGCTTAGATGATTGGTCGTGCTTTTTACAGCGCCACGGCTTCCACAGATGATGTTTTTTATGGATTTTTTGTCAAAGCACTTCAGATATTCATTGCTATCGGGATGATAAGAGCATTCCATGGAATATAACAACAAGTGTATCTCGAGCCGGTTTCTCAAACTTACCTACCCCACCTTTAAAATGTTCATTTGAATGCTTCACTTTTTACTGTGACATCTTGTTTCAACAGTCACTTCATCACTTTATTTTTGTTCTATTATTATTTTAATTTGTATTTTATTTTATTTGTACCTTGTTTGAATCCTGTTTGTAACTCTGACCCTGTTGCTGCTATTAACGCCTGAATTATTTAAGGGGGTGAATAAAGTTCCATCTTATCTTATCTTCATTTAATGGTTTATTTGGCAGGGACGATGCACAGTAATGAACACTCAAAACATTCAAATGTATCAAGCGTAACAGTGCCAGATTTAGCTTTGAGCTCATTTCCATCCGCACTCCCAATGCTCGTCCACATATGGTATCATCTAACTAAACCTTTTGTATGTGTTGGGGAAGCTTGGACTCAAACTGTACCGCCGTATTTCTGTACCTCTACAGATCACACATGAAACAGACAAATACTCATCATAAAAAAAGACATAATTGGTTTTACTTTTATTTCTAAATTAGTTTCCGCACCATTACAGCAGAATGTAGTGGGTTCATTGATGGTCATGCAACATGCAGTTAAACCTTTAGATGTCAAGTCGTCATACGGGGTAGATCTTTAACCATTGGGTCACCATTTTGTGCATTCACTTGTAGCTGAACATGCATGATATGGTACACAGCTCTGCAAATGGTTTTCACATATGCCTTCTTATCTACTTGTGGTGCTGCTTAGCAAAAAAGGCATCCATGTGGTGGCAAAATGAGGAAAGAAGAAGTGATTTTCTGGTGAATGTAATGGTTTCGCAAAGAAGAAATAGCTGAAAGGAGTCAGGGTAGAGTTTGTCTTGAGCCTAAACATCAGACAAACGACTGGTATGGGTTTAACATCGCTTTAAGGTAAGAAGAAGTAACACTGGTGGTGCTAGTCAAGGCCGTTTCTTCCTCTAGGCGGACTGTGCGGATGCATAGGGCCCCCGCGGCCACTAGGGGGTGCCCAAGCTGAAAGTTCAGGTTCAGCCTCAATATATTTGGGGAGAATTCAAATGATCCGTCTTTATTTGTAGGCTGCCGAGCCCTTCCTGTGTTCGGTGAAGCATTATGTGCTTACAAATCAAATGTAGGATATAAACACAACGAAAATGCAACGAGAGCAAAGCTGAGGCTTGTGTTTGGGTTGATAAAGTCCAAATCATCGTTGGGCTGTCAGCCAATGAGTGACGTCTGAGGAAGGTGACAAATGTAAATTATACATTGTTGAGAAAATGCTGCATCTCTTGCATTTATTGGCGTAGAGGACCCTCATTGTTTACCTTTTTAATATACTTTTTTGTAAGTTTCAATTGCTTGGTTTTCCTCTTAAAGTGTAACAGACTGATGCATCTACACAGATCATCTTAAAGGCTTGGGAATCCCCCCATTGTAGTTAAAAAACTGTAAAAACTAGGGCCCCCAAAAAGCTAGAAACGGCCCTGGTGCTAGTTTGCCAAATAGACAGCCATGTGAGGGCAAAAGGAGGAAGAGAGTGAATTTGTGGCATGTTCCCGATGTCATGGTTTTGAAAGGGTTAGGATAGAGTTTGTTTTGAAGCAAAGCATCAAACAAACGACTGGTTTTCGTTAACATCTTTGCTTAAAGGTAAGAAGAAGTGGGACAGATTTGACACGACAGGGTTAAATTGCGAGAGAGAATTGGAAATGGAACAAAAGCAAAGACAGAGGGTCGATAGCATCTCACAAACCATATGGAGTGACTGTGGCAGAAGTCCAGGGCGGAGATGATTTGTCTGAAGAACTTTCGGGCTTCTTTGGGCGTCAACCTGCCCTTCTTCACCAGGTAATCAAACAACTCTCCGCCGGACACATGCTCCAAAACCAGGTACCTGAGAGACAAGAGGGGAATATATCAATCAATCAATCAATCAATCAATCAATCAATCAATCAATCAGGGTTTATTTATAAAGCCCAATATCACAGATGTTACATTGGTCTCAGTGGACATTACAGTTTGTACAAAATATGAATCCGACACCCTCTGTCCTCGGACCCTCACATCGAACAAGAGAAAAAGTCCAAAGAAACCAGACAGTTAATTGAAAAAAATGTAAGGAGCTTCTGGGAGAGCAACAGATGTTGTGCGTAAATTGAAAAGACAACACATTTACAACATAGGTAGACCAGAGGCTGGATGATATTATGGAAACAGGTGAGCAAAGGGTCTTCTGAACAGAAAACCTGGTATCAAAATGCATGCACACGACTCACGGACACTTTGGTTTAAAGTCAAACACCTCTAAATCATGCATGCCATGTGGTCACTTATCTGGCTAACAGAAGCTATGTTCCCTTCAAGGTTGTTTCTACGCAGACTCAGATCCAGGGGGAGGAAAGCAGGAAGATGAAGAGATACTCACAGGTATTTGTTATTCTCATAGACATCATGCAGCTTCAGAACGTGAGGGTGCTCTATTAGTTTAAGAATAGCTATTTCTCTCTCCACCTGCACAGACAGAGGGAGGCAGAGACGTGGAGAGAAAGGTCAAAGAGAAGGAGGAAGAGGAGGAGGAGGAGGAAAAGGAAGAGGAGGAGGAAGAGGAACGTGGTTAGAAATGATTAAAGTTGAAATGTCAGAGGATGCAAGTAAAAGCAAAGTTAGGTCAAATGTGGCGCGGAGGGAAAAAGCATTAAATGTTAGGTCTGATTCTTTAGTGTTCAATTAAAGATGGAGTTGTAGAAAGGACAAGGGGATTTTTAAAAGTATGATGGAGACAGAAATGGAGGAACAAAGAAGTCTGTGCTGTATTTGAAGCTTCAGACCGATTAGCTCCGATAGCATACTTAAAATACTTCTTAACAACAAGACTTAAAGCTGCACTTGATATTCAATAACACTAAACTATGTATAACGTAATCACTCATAGTGAGAAACTAAAATAACCCCGTTAGCCCAACGTTGGGTTTTTAACTTTTAGCATCTGTCAGCCCTTTGTTTTGGTTTTACTGCGTATTTTATTATTTACTTTTTCACTCGTATTGAGCATTAAATGTTACGTCTGATTCTTTAGTTCTCACTTAAAGATGAAGACGTAGAAAGGACGAGTGTATTTTTTAAAGTTTCAAGATAAATGGAAGACAGAAATTGAGGAACAAAGATATTCTAGATCAGTGGTTCTCGACTGGTCAGGCCTCGGGAACCACTTTTTCCTTTGTCAATAAATCGCGACCCGAAATTTGAAGCACTCAAATCTATTCAATGGAAAATTGTGCTGTAATATATATATACGCTTTTCAGCATACAATATTAATGAAAGTGAAGTAAAGTGTGTATATCCCTTCACAGAACTAAAGAATGCTTTTAAAAAGGTTTAATGAGATGATGGAATCAAAGCTGAATTGTATAACATCTAAAGGCCCACATGCTGAAACCCCAACCCCAGCAGGGGGTCTGGGGGAGAAAAAAAAAAATATATATTTTCAACTTCTTTTTTCTTCACTCACACATCTGCGACCGACTCGAAACGGGTCCACGACCCACAAGTTGAGAACCACTGTTCTAAAGGACATCGTACATTTTCTATAGTTGAAGCTAAAGCTAGCTCATAGCTTTTAGCTCCTAGCGTACTTAAAATACTTCTTAACAACAAGACTTAAAGCTGCACTTAATATTCTTGCATGAACAATAAACGATGTATAATGTAAAGACTGTCACTCATAGTGAGAAACGTAAAGAGCTCTGTAGCCCCCAGTTAGCTTAACGTTGGGTTTTTAGCATCTTTTAGCTCTTTGTTTTGGTTTTCTCTCGTACAAAGCACTACATGATACGTCAGATTCTTTAGTGGTCAGTTATAGATGAAGTTGTAGACAGGACAAGTGTATTTTTGAAAGTGTGAAGGAAACAGAAATTGAGGAACAAAGAAACCTGTGCTGTCGTAAATGTTCTATAGTTGAAGCTAAAGCTAGCTCAGACCTATTAGCTGCTAGCATAAACACTTTCTTACAACAAGCCGGAAAGCTGCACTTAATATTCTTGCATTAACAATGACGAATGAACTTTATATATATATAAAAGAAACACTCATGACACACGTTAGCTTAGCAGCAGTGTTTTTAGCATCTTTTAGATCCTTGTTTTGTTTTCTCTCGTACAAAGCACTTCATGTTATGTCAGAGTATTTAGTGTTCATGTAAAGTTGTAGACAGGACAAGTAAAAAGGTATTAGGGGAAACAGAAAGGAAGACAAAAAGACGTATGGGAATCTTAGCTGTAGCCCTTGTTAGCTTAACGACAGGTTTTTTGCATATTTCAGCTCATAGTTTTACGGTCTGTAACTTTACTCTTTAAAAAAGCTCTAAGAACACACCGTACACTACCTGTTCACATCAACACAGTAAACAAACATAGCTAGTGATTACCTGTAGCCTTAGAGCAGGTAGTGTCACATTCCCAGATAAAGCTAACAGTACAGGAGGCAATGGGCAACTTTCCAAAAGCAACACAAGCGAGGAGTTCTGTTTAAACCAGGTGAGACTGTTTAAACCAGGTGAGACTGTTTAAACCAGGTGAGTGGGGACTGTTTAAACCAGGTGAGTGGGGACTGTTTAAACCAGGTGAGTGGGGACTGTTTAAACCAGGTGAGAGAGGACTGTTTAAACCAGGTGAGTGGGGACTGTTTAAACCAGGTGAGTGGGGACTGTTTAAACCAGATGAGTGGGGACTGTTTAAACCAGGTGAGTGGGGACTGTTTAAACCAGGTGTGTGGGGACTGTTTAAACCAGGTGAGTGGGGACTGTTTAAACCAGGTGAGTGGGGACTGTTTAAACCAGGTGAGTGGGGACTGTTTAAACCAGGTGAGTGGGGACTGTTTAAACCAGGTGAGTGGGGACTTTATAGAGGACACATATGGGAGGGTTTTTAGACATAGTATTGGCTTCGGTCATTTTGTGTTTCTTGTCTGGGTTGCCATTTGTCTCTTTGTGTGTCTTCGTAATAAGTCTCTCTGTAAGTCACACGAGGCTCTGGCGTTGGGTTTGTCCAATATTTACAAATGCATCAACAGATCTCACAAATGATCCCTCGGAGTATATATGTTTTCATCTGTGAGGGAACAACTAACATCTGGGGCCTCATTTATAAAACGTATACGTGAAAAGATGGCATACGTAGGAACAAAGGAAGTAAACACGCACGCAAATATTCAGATTTATAAAACACTGCGCACGCCGGTCTCCCTTTATAAATCACAATCGACTCAAAATGCGGCGAAGCTTTTCGCGGGCTTCACGTAACGCCCATATTTCCCTATAAATAGTCAAACGTCCACATTAATATTAATTTAGACTGACTGCATGAAGAAGATCTCACCCCCCCGCAGCAACTCTATCCACCAGTAACAGGAAATAAACAAATGCATTGGGTTATATCAGCTGTACTATTTACTAAATATATAGTGTTCTTAGTTTACGCCACGTTTTTAAATGATTCCCCTGGTCTCAGAGATTCAACTCTACATAACATTTGACCCCAGATGGGACTCAAACCCACAATCCCTGGTCTAGGATGTCAGTGCCTTACCCATTGGGCCACTGGGGCACAAACTACAGCTTGTTTACACGACTTCACGTCACCACCGTGTAAAACCCCCCAAAAAACCTTTTCAAAAACCATTGACCTCAACACCAAGACAATAGGACACGATGAAATCCTGACTCATGTCAAGTCAATTTCATATTTTCAACACAAGCTTTGCCTAAAGACTAGAACTCACTTTCAAATCTGCATAAATACCAAAGAATTATGCATTCGTCCAAGATTTTCAAGGCTAATTGTGAAGTCACTCAAAGCCAAACCCGTAGGACAAATGTGAGACTATTATTTAATTTAGAAAGGGAAGGGAAATTTGAAGCATTTATTTGTATCTTACAACAGCTAAGGTTAGCCTACATATAGCATACTTTCATTATAATCACATAATCCTGTCAGCTATCACCCCTGCAAGAATAGCAACAGAAATATCGTCTTTATTTGAGTGGAGAAAGCCGTCTGTAACTGTGAGCTCTGGAGTGTGTGGGCACGGCTTCTGTCCAGCCAACAATAGAGATGATTTCATGCTGCTAATTAAGTCCTCTGATGAAAGCTGCTTCCGCTGAAACACACTCACTGAAGAGTAAAACATTTAATAGCTTCTTTTCCTCTTGGTGTTTCTAATGTGGCTGATTACTCGCAGCTCTAAGCAGTTTCTCTCTGCAAAATACAGCAGGAAGACCTGTTTTTAGTCCTTTACCTGGACATGACTCTGCATTTTAGCACTTCCTGTCCCCTAGTCTGGAGGTTAAGGCTTTTCTGAATGTGATTTTAGTGTGAAAAAAGGTCTGTGGTTAACACAAGCTGAAGAGATTTTTATTCTACGACATAAAATACGTCAGTAAATACCGCACTGGTTGCTAACAAGTGTCTAAATGACGCCCAGCATTAGCCGCCTTTAGCTTAGCGGTGGTGAGGTGAAGTCATGTGACCGTGCTGTAGTTCCTTTATAGCCCAACATTAGCCACCTTTAGCTTAGCGGTGGTGACGTGAAGTCATGTGACCGTGCTGTAATTCCTTTATAGCCCAACATTAGCCTCCTTTAGCGGTGGTGACGTGAAGTCATGTGACCGTGCTGTAGTTCCTTTATAGCCCAACATTAGCCACCTTTAGCTTAGCGGTGGTGACGTGAAGTCATGTGACCGTGCTGTAATTCCTTTATAGCCCAACATTAGCCACCTTTAGCTTAGCGGTGGTGACGTGAAGTCATGTGACCGTGCTGTAGTTCCTTTATAGCCCAACATTAGCCNCAACAGTTATCATGGCAGTCAGGTTAGACAACAACCTTAGCTACGCTAACAACAACAAAGAAGAAGAAACAAGTGCATTACAGGACAGATGAATGCATCCTAACGCTACATTAACTACAGACACATGACAAAACACCTATGGTAATATAATGTGCTTTAGTGTTAGGGCATGTTCACACCTTTATATATAAAGTATATGGTTCACACCAGCCTTGGTCCAGTTCAGGGGTGTCAAACTCAAGGCCCGGGGGCCAAATTTGTCCCGTGACTTCATTTCACGTGGCCCACAAGAGCTCTGAAAGAATATAATGTTTATTATACGGTTACATGGCGAGTTACAGAAGCACGTTGCCCATACATGGAGCACAATGCGTCTCAAGTTTGACGTTTTTTTTTCAAGTTTGACTTTTTTTTTCAAAATGTCACCTTTCTTTCCCTCTAAATTTCACTTATTTTATTTGGACTTTTTTTTCCTCTAAATTTCACTTATTTTATTTGGACTTTTGCCCGCGATGAAATTGAGTTTGACCCCCCTGGTCTAGTTTAACCAAAGCGTTTATCTTCCTGCTATTTATTTGGATTTGTGTGAACACCGGATTCT
>NW_011369951.1:16553942-16558906 GCF_000735185.1 Notothenia coriiceps | reverse complement strand
TAGTATATAGTCTTAAAGTTACAACCGGCCCTTTGAGTGCAACCATAATGCGAATGTGGCCCGCGATGAAATTGAGTTTGACCCCCCTGGTCTAGTTTAACCGAAGCGTTTATCTTCCTGCTATTTATTTGGATTTGTGTGAACACCGGATTCTCTTACTGAAACAATAACAGGAAGCGTTATAGTCTGTTATAGTGACTGGGGAAGTACAGTAGTAACCCAGTTGTGTGGGTTTACCAGCACATTAATTTACTGTTTATAAGACAAAAGACACAACAATTTGCTCGCTACAACCTCCCCCCTCACAGCTATGAAGTCTCCTAGCCGCTTTTCCGCTTATATTCTGTAGGCTAACCAGTGTAGCATTAAAGCATGGGGGAATTAGCGGCCGAGCTAGCTAACTAGCCAGTTGCTGAATGAGTAAAGTTTAACAACTTCATTATTAATTCACACCCTTTGGTTGCACATCATTGGCCTCTCATCTGGCTTATTTTCTGTAACCAGACATGCTTGAAATAGAAAGCTAGCTAACTAACTAGCCATCCGCTAAGTAACTAAAGCGCCAACATTTAACAACTTAACACTTCATCGACAAACTTTTCACAGCGCAGCAAAGCACCATGCCATAGCCAATTGTGAAGCCACTTTGTTTGGATACTTGTTCAAGTTTCAAGTATTGCATTAGAGCAAGGTAGAATGAGCTGTTTAGCTAACTAGCTAACTAGCCAGCCGCTACATTAGTCATATTTTACAATTTATTGCCAAATCGACAAAAAGGAGAGAACCTCATACGCGGTGAGGAGCCAACTTTATAACCAATAATTGAAAAACATTTCTATGAAGACTTGTTTACATTTTCTGGCTTTTTGAGCTTTCCTTTTGTCCCGACCTTTAGGAGTGAAACAGACTGTATAAAGGTGTGAACGCGCCCTGTTGTAGAAATGGGGTTATAATTGACTTCTATTCTATTACTTACCACTTGTTTCACAGAAATATCACCAAAAGTATGACCGATGTTTGTGTGATTACTTCCTCCTTGTATTATACTTTGGAAACACTGAAGAAACACTCATAAATTGTACCCTTTCATTTCATGAAAACGTATCTAAAAACTCACACAATGATACACAACAACTTCGACGACAGACTTATGTGTGATTTATTTTTACTTGTTGGCTTTTGTGGAATCACGAAAAGGCACTTTAACGTGAGAACGAACTTTGGGGGCATAATTAAAACTGATGCAGGACCAGAAGCAGCCCGATGATGAACAGGACGGTGGGTTCCTGCAACACTATGGAGAGCGAGACAACTCCAGTCAGAAAGACGACGGACGGCATCAGATTTATGTTAGCATCATGCTCAGTATGAAGCTTGGGAACCTCTGTGTTTGGTGGATTCTCTAATAATGCGTCAGGGGAAGTCTCGGGAGCATCTTCCATCTCTTCCCAGGCCGACTGAAAAGCCTCTGAGAGTTCAGGCGATGGTGGAGCTTCACCGTCTGCTTCTCTCAGAGATTCGTCACTTTCTGCCTCAGGAGACGTTATTTCGGTCGTACTGCCTTCGTGATTTTCTGCAGATCTGGTGTAACCCCCTGCAGAAAGTTCACTAATTCCCACTGCAACCTCCTGCTGGGCCGCACTGGGAGCTGAGACACATTCTGGAGACAGTTCAAGACAAGGACGATCAACCGTGCTGTCGGTCGACTCGTCCTCTCCTGGTGCTTCCCACAGATGCATGCATGAGGCCTCAGAGGGAGAGGAAGCCTGGGAGCTGTGTGATCTCAGACTTGACTCTTGTTTCGCAGAGGGATTTGAATCAGGCAGTAGGGGGCAGGGACCTCCATCTATTGGCTGCTCTGACGTTTGGTTGCCTAATTCACAGTGGAGTCTGGGTAAAGGCTGTGACTTATTTGGCTGGAGTACAAAGGATGAATTAGTTTGAAGTGTGGTTTCGGAAGACATACACGGGAATAGTTCACCTGGGGTTACAGTGAGAGCGGATAGTGAGCCATCAGCAGATGGATGCTCTTGGGTGGGTGGGACACCGGGAGCAGATGGGTGAACCGCAATCTGTTGAAGTAAAACAGCGAGACAACAGTGACAGCTATAAAGACACATTAACATTGCACACAGAGAGAGGAAAAGCATTTTACTGCATACTAATGCTTTTCTGTCAAATGGATCCCATGCTGACGACTTAATGGTGAGGCATTGCAAACAAAACAGGCGCAGTGTGATGGGATTGGATGCATGTCTTTGTTTTTTATTATTGTTTTGACTTCTTGTTAAAAGGGAAGTTGACAAGGAAATCATGACCTGGCTACTCAAGACAATTCGGAGACGTTGCTGTGAGTCATTTTATGGTAAAACTAATTTCCTTCCAGCCGGAGTAAGATGCATTATTGCAGAGAGGCTCGAGTCAGCGGGAGCTCGAAGCAATAATGGCTCTTCTTTCTGCCCGGTGATACATTTGGCGGATGAAGTTTAGAGAGAAAATAGTTCCGAAGTAAAACTACTCAAAACAAAGTGATTGGATTGTGTTGATCTGTATCTTTAAGAGACTTCTGCCCTCCCCGAAAGACCCTTTCATTTTCCGTTTTCACTTGATTCGATTTTTTTTTTTTTAAGGAAACTGGCTCACAACATTGCAGAGCTTTGCCCGCTGTGAAGTTGCTGTGAAAAATAGTTCAATCATGATAAAACCAGGACAAATAAAACCAAAAGACTGAAAAATAAATGAACACCAATTACAAGATAAAGTTCAAAAGGGCTAAGCGATAAAACAAACACGTGTAATTTTGTTTTCTGCTATTTTCCCTGCGCTGAAAAGGTTGTGTTTTCTGTTTGCTTTTGTTTTGGCCAAGGTTTTTATTTAAAGGCGGGTACAGGCATCATTTTTCATTAATGGAAACGGCCTTGTCGGAGGTCTGCGTGACCTTCTAGTTCCTTCACTTCATCATTTTACACTAAATACTTCCATTTGTTCCCATTAGAGCACTTTTCATTTATTATGAAAAGATTTGATGGCAGTACCGAATTATTGAAAAGCTTAAAAGTGCTTTTATACTGCCTTTACTTGAGTTGTTTAACAAAACTTGTATTTTCCCTCTGAATACACCTGTATAACATAAAGTTAAACATTAACTATTTGGAGGAAGTTCATGCAGTATTTGACGGGTTTATTCGATGTTTTATTGCTCTACCAAAGGGAAACAACATGCATGTGAACACTGATGGTTAACAGGAACAAGATGAGCTCATGCAAACAGTATTGTGTGCAGTATCTGAGGTAGTTAATCAGTGTTTTGAGACCGACTGACTTCCTTTCTTCTAAAATACAAAAGTCTTCCAGTCTGATGTGCTTTGTGTAGGGAGCAGAACCAAAAACCAATTCTCGTTTTTCTTTAAAATGTTTATGTTATACCCATAGGCGGAGTTTGACATTTGCGCTTGGGGGGGCAAACTTTTTTACTGACGTCAGTACACAGTCCCAACTATTGCGTGGGGTGCTACGGATACAGTAGCAATGAAGCCAGCGTTCACCGCACTGAGTATGACTTTTCCCACATACGAACACAACTCGTCCCGTCATGCACGCCTCATGCCCGCCGTACACACACACTCATATGGAAGGGGCGGTCTCTCCCCCCAACAACAGTGCATTACATAACTGTAAAATGTATCATAACTGTGCACATCTTATACTTATTTGATAACTATTATATCCCTTGGTTACTTGAACACGCTACAATATTATTAAACAGTGTCCTACCTTATTAAAATATTGATATACGAAATATTTGTATTGGAACAGTTTTAGACGTAGTAATGCTGTAGCATATTTCAGCCACTAGTGTGAAACACTATATTGTTCAGTTCCAGATACCTGTGACTAAATGTTTTTGTAGATACATTGTGATCTTGAAGTTGTAATGAACACTTGAGATCAGATTTGGCTGAATGTGGCCCCTGAACTAATGAGTTTGACCCCCTGCTTTAGACCCTTACCAGTGAACGAGTGCAGCCCCGCCTCCATCCACAGCTTCCTGAATGAAGCGGAAGCAGTCGTCCATGTGACTCAGAAGGTCAGAGGACACCTCATCCAGAACATTGACCCACTTCCTGCGAAAGTTCCCATCAGCAGGAACCAGAGGGGCAGGGTCCACAGAGTCAACAGACAGGATGTGAGTGACAGCTGCGGCAGCCAATCCCTGGCTGTCATTGAGGTCCGCCACAGTGCCGATGTAGAGGCCGGGGTCCACCAGCAGCATGACTGCAGACAAACACAAACTCATGTCATGTGTTCTTACAAAATCACAACATATCAGGAATTTCAATCTTATTTCATTTTAAAAAACTTCAGAATTATTCACGTGTTACGATATGACCAATGGTTGTTATAGCAGCTGTTATGTACTCTGTTGAAAAGGCCGAATGTCAGCTTGCACCCGTGGGAGGGGGTCCAGCCTCCAGTATTTAATAAGTAAATGTCTGTCTGTTTTTTTTACTTGTATTATTTTTGACTGACAGTCGGTAAACATTTTGGGGGAAAAATGTGTTTGTTAAATACAAAAAGTTTCAATGCAGGGCAAACTAAATATATCAAAAATATTTCAAGTGGATTTCACATTTCCTTGATGAAAAAACCTTATTTTTCTACTTTCTTAAGTGTGTCCTGCGTTCCTTTGGGTCTTAGTATGGTAGGGTGACCAGACGGACCCGTTTTCCGGGGACAGTCCCCGTTTTTATTGGCCTGTCCCCGGTTGAAACTGTCCCCGTTTTTTAATATACGTTAAAATCACATAGCAAGGTGAAATAAAACGCTTCATGTCATGAAACACTGGGTAAACAGAGTATACTGCTCATTATTCTTCTTCTTCTACTTTTGTCTTCCTGTTTCTTTTGATCTGCTCCGTAAACTCTCTCATTCTTAACTGCGCCGCTCGCTCTCTTTTCTTGATC
>NW_011369951.1:16541115-16553872 GCF_000735185.1 Notothenia coriiceps | reverse complement strand
TTTTTTGTGTCCATATATACACCGGGATCCTGAGTCGAGGCTAATCCTGTTGCTGTGGTCGTGTGTCCTGGATCCTGAGTTCTGGATCTGAGTCCTGGACTTCGAGTCGTGGCTGAACCTGTCGCTGCAGTCCTGCCTGACTCTCATCATACTACTTCCCTGATGGCTCCCACAGGACTGTTGACATCCTCGTGGATTCATCTTCTTATTATAGACACATGCATTTCCAAACATTTGGTCTACCTACGCTGTAAAATGTATTATCTCTTCGATTTACACACGGCATCTATTACACGTCTGTCCGTCCTGGGAGAGGGATCCCTCCTCTGTTGCTCTCCCTGAGGTTTCTCCCATGTTTCCCTTTAAACTGTGGGGTTTTCTCTGGAAGTTTTTCCTTGTACGATGTGAGGGTCTAAGGACAGAGGGTGTCGTATTGTCATACTGATATTCTGTACAAACTGTGAAGTCCACTGAGACAAATGTAACATTTGTGATATTGATTGATTGATTGATTTTTTAAATTAAATGTATTTTGCTTGATTCAGTTTATTTTTCTCCTAAACTCATAGTTTTGCTTGATTCTGAGAAAGTGTTGCTTTATCTTTATAAAACAAAACTAATCCCATACATTATGCTATAAACGAACTACAGCTGAGTACAGCAGGGTCGCACGACTTCAATGTCATGCCAACTTAACACTAGAAGATGCTATGTACACAGCATTTTACTGCGTCACTTTGCAAGAGGCGATCTGCAGCCATTGCATGTGTATACACCAATAAGTATGTGTATTTATCTTTTATATATAACATCAGGGCCGTCCCTCCCAACAGGCCAATCACGCAGATTGCGTGGGGCCTCACCTTGCGGAGGAGGCCTCATCTTGCGGACGGAGCCTCAACTGAGCCGCAAATGTGGCGCACCTATGCGCTTATGCGGCGCAATTAGTGTGGTTTCGCCGCTGCGAGGCTCCCGTCACCCCCCCCCCGCCACCCCCGTCGACGCTCGCGAAACAGAGGGCCTCATCATATATTTCGTGGGGCCTCAAGTTGGCCAGGGACGGCCCTGTGTAACATTACCACATATTTTTAACGAGTCATTCGTTTCAGACTTTTCTCTTCAGAAAATACACCACAAAAGTATTGTGTGACAGAGAGGCAGGGAGAAAAAGCAAGGGACACACATTGACATATTTATCTGTTTCTGTTGTCAGAGTATAAAATAGATTGCGGCTGAAAAATAGCATGTTGCCGAGAAGTCATTACTGACTGCCGAGACAAGTCATTATTTAACGATCACGACATTGTCAGAAAAAATAAAGAAAAACACAGGTTAGTGACAGCAGCGGGGATTAGTGACATTTGAGGGTTAGAAGCAACTGGAGGTTCTCATTAAATAAAGCCATTAGGGATCCATTACTGATTTAAATGAGCTGCAAATGATAGTTTATGCTTATAACAACTGATTATAAAATCTGAATTCTGAAATAAAAAACTAGACCTTAAACTGCTTCAAAGCCAGAGTGCCGCACTTTAGAGAAGGAATATTATAATGCTCATTTTCAGGTTCAAATGTATTTTGTACTATTGGAATTTTAGCCTTTACAGACCATTTGCATGCACCAAAACATGTATAACAAACTACAGGAAAGGTAAAACATCCACAAACCATAATAGGGCCTTTTAAAGGGGGCTTGATAGGTTATGGTTACAGCGCCATGTTTGTATGATTCTTTATTTGATTTGACAACTGAAAGGCCAAAACAGAGAAGCAGAACAATATAATATTACATTGTATCTTGATTTTAAAAAGCAAAATGACACCACTAGGATGTTTTCTCGCTCTATTTGCAAAAGCTGTCTCATTCCTCATTCTTATCCCAAAACTGAATCTTTCCACACCAGATCCTTTGTTGTTTCAACAAGTGGTGTTGCTAACAGATTGGACGTGTTGCCTGTATCTGTGACTATTACAGAAAAACATCGTCACATTATTTGCCAAGATCCTCAAAGCTGGCAAGCGTGAAACTAGCTCTGAGCTAATTTCTGCTTGCTCAAGCTTTGGTTTACAAGATAAAGTAACATCTAATTCATGCCAAGAGGAAGATACACAGTAGTAAATCTTTGAGCTGATTCATGTGCGAGGTAGATTTATTTAATTGCGACACTAGAACTGATAAAAGAATAGTTTCCACATGTTGTTCAGCATTTGCCGAGACTGAACTCAAAGAGGTGCTTTGGAGGTTTAGCATTTCAATGCTGACAAGGATAACTATATTTCCTAATCTTATTAGCAGCAAGGGCACGATTAAATGTCATATATTAGATTTGTGGGGCTGATAAGGTTTAACAATTCCCTGCAGAAGAAGAGCAGCGCCAGTATTTTGTCTTGGTGCCTGTCACTGCAGCAGGCCAGATGAGACCTGAACCGCCACACCAGATGGAAGGTGACGGTTCTGTGGGACGCAGACCACAGGGGACAGGCAATGACGCCACTGTGTGTGTGTGTGTGTGTGTGTGTGTGTGTGTGTGTGTGTGTGTGTGTGTGTGTGTGTGTGTGTGTGTGTGTGTGTGTGTGTGTGTGTGTGATACAGATAATAATTAAAGAGAAAGAGACGGATAGAGCCTGAGTTTTACTGTAGAGATGAGAATTTTGGTTAACAAATGATCTCTTAACTACGCAGANTCTGCATCATCAGACAGGTTTTTAAGAATATGAGCATGTCCACATTTCCAGGCAGAAGCTGGGATGTTTGGGCGTTTACAATATCCCCTGCTGTGGAAAAAACTCTCTCGCTTGGTACGGATGTTGCTGGGACAGCAGTGGTCGCGTTAACCGAATATATTTTTTAAACAATGACGGAAAAATGTGAAAGCATTTTGACGGAGTAGAACAAACTCGGAACAGCGCCAAAGTTTCCCGACGGGTAATAATGGATTATAACGGATATTTTATGATCCTGTCAAAATGATGAACAGCGAAAAAGTCTAAAGCCACCTCAGTGGGACAGAGAGATATGCTTTGGCCATGGATGACAGCAGTGGGTCAAACTGTGCATTGTCTCTCCACCACTTCAAAAACAATACAGTTTTTGCCAAGAAGGTGAGACTTATTGACAGGGCCAGATATAAATATACTGTCGATGTCTCTAGGTATGTACATGTAGCCCTGTAAATACGATGTTTATGTTCATGTTGTAACCTACTTGCTGCCATTTTGGACAGGTCTCCCTTGAAAAAGAGATCGATGATAACAATGGGACCACCTGGTTAAATAAAGGTTTAAAAAAAAAAAGTATTTAAAAAAAGAAATATTTTTTTTTAAATATTTTTTTTTTAAATCGCGGTAGATTTTGTCAGTCTCACGACGGTATTGGGAAGTTTATTTAACGCGATACCNTCGGTATATCGTTACATCCCTATTAGCTAACAATGACATTATTGTTCTATTAATACAAAGGGAGGTCAGTTGTTCTTTAAAACAGATGGTAGTTAGGGGTACTTTTGACTTAAAGTGGACCTATCATTCTATATTTGAAATATATATTGTAGGGCCATACCTATATAAAACATGTCTGTGAAGTTTTTTTTTCAAAATACCAAACAGTTCCCCCGTTGTAGCCATGCCTCATACTGCTCATACCCCTCTTTTGCAGCCCTGTTAGAGAAACGCGGCTCTTGGGTCCTTAGCTTGATAAAAATAAATAAGAGGAGGCGGAGCTAATGCCTGATCAGAATTCTACCGGAGACGAAGTTAAACTCTGCTGTGATAAAATGTCATCCTGTTCTAAACCACGTCAAGGATTATTTCTGAAACAGTCTGGAGCTCAAATGCTTTTTCTCTTGCAGGTTTATCACAAGGTGAGTTCTTTTTTTATTTCCTGCTTTTTAAACACATGTGCTCTCCAGTGCAGGTTAGCTCTGAGTGTTAGCGAGGCTTGCTAATGTAAACAAAGACGTCAAAANGCTCTCTTGAGGTCATGCCACAGCATCTCAATTGGGTTGAGGTCAGGACTCTGACTGGGCCACTCCAGAAGGCCTATTTTCTTCTGTTGAAGCCATTCTGTCGTTGATTTACTTCTGTGCTTTGGGTCGTTGTCCTGTTGCATCACCCATCTTCTGTTGAGCTTCAATTGGTGGACAGATGGCCTTAAGTTCTCCAGCAAAATGTCTTGATAAACTTGAGAATTCATTTTTCCGTGGATGATGGCAATCTGTCCAGGCCCTGAGGCAGCAAAGCAGCCCCAAACCATGATGCTCCCTCCACCATACTTCACAGTTGGGATGAGGTTTTGATGTTGGTGTGCTGTGCCTTTTTTTCTCCACACATAGCGTTGTGTGTTTCTTCCAAACAACTCAACTTTGGTTTCATCCGTCCACAGAATATTTTGCCAGTAGTGCTGTGGAACATCCAGGTGCTCTTTTGCAAACTTCAAACGTGCAGCAATGTTTTTTCTGGACAGCAGTGGCTTCCTCCATTTTATGACCAACTTATGCAGAAATCCAGGTAATTCCAAAGGGTTCACATACTTTTTCTTGCAACTGTAGATATAGATTTTCATTTTTTCTGACATAGATATAGATATTCATTTTTATTGATATATATCTACTGTCTATGTATAATGTACTATTGTTTCTTCATTTTTCAACTTATTAAAATAGCTGAGTAGTAGGCCTGCACAATCTGCTTCTGCTTCTCTATCATATAGACCATTAGTGTTTTTTTATATNCAGAGGCCTATTTGTAAAGTGGGGGGACACAGATGGGATTTCGAAAAGTGTCACGGTTAAACTCCTTGTGAAGTGGTGAGGTGCCGCTCCACATTGCTTTCCTTCCCGACTGCAATGCTGTAAATGATTTTGGTTTCAGTTGTGTGTGTGTGAGCAGGCCCGGATTGGCCATCGGGACTTTTCCCGGTGGGCCGCTGCCTTTGGTGGGCCGCTGGCTCTGACATTGGTGGGCCGTGGACTTTCACAGCGCCGCTGCGCCCGGTACCACACCCGCCGCCGCAAACACCCGCCGTTGCGAGGCTCCAGCGGATCCGGCGCTGTGAAAGTCCACCGCCGTTGCGAGTCTCCGGCTGTAACAGTCCACTAACGCCCGCGAGGACCCAGGTTCGATTCCGGCCTGAGGTCCAAAAAATAAAATTAAAAAATAAATTAAAAAAACTCCCGTTCATCGCGTCCATTCGCGACCCACCTATCACATCTCTACGCCCCACCAGTGGGGCGCGCCCCACACTTTGAGAAACGCTGGGTTATGGCATGGGTTATGGCTATGGTTATGGCCAGAGTCCTTATCTCTCTCTAGGGCTCTGGTTATGGCTAGAAAGGATCCGTCTTGTGTAAATATGACGTCACGTTCTCGTTGTAACTCGTTGTAATCGGCGCGGCTCGGAAACACATCTACAGCAGTAACATGCAACATGTACATTAATGCAGCAGCAATATTAATAGAGAAACATCAGACATAATAGTAAAACACTGAAAGGGAACATTTTATTGCACCAGGAGCTATCTTGGGACTTTTACTGCGACAACGTTGACTTGCCTGTGAATACAAAATAAACCATAGTGTTGGTGATCTACCGTGTTGTCATTCTTCTTTTAACAGCAAGACCGCTAACACCCTATTTCAACAATCACACTCCCTGTAATTTACATAATTAATAGATAGTTTAGCTTCTCACCATCATTTACTGTGGCCCACTAAAGGCTGCCTGCCAAACGTAAACATTCAGCCACGTGACTTGCAAACTCTCGCGAGAGTTTTACACAAGACGGATCCTTTCTAGCCATAACCCGGCTGTAGCTGGACCATATTGGGATAAAAGGCAGGTCGCTGTCACGAGGTAAACAGAAGCAGCTTCCGCAGTGAACTGAACAGGCAACAGTTTGAGTGAAATCCTCCAAAATGGGGCACTTTACTTTTCTTATTTTTGCGGCTTTATTGTCCGTGTTATCTGCCCAATTTATCCCACCGGTAAGTGACATTTCTGCATAATCATTGTCCTGTTTAACACATGTATTCGACAAGCCTAGATGTGTTATTTAACTCACGTTACTTTGATTTAGGTTTCTACTCTGAAGTCACACAGAAACCTTTTATATTTAATTTAAATGTGTTTTTTTTACAGTATACAGAAGACTGTCGGGCAGACATGTATCCACCAAACGGTCCCACGTAAGTGATTTAGTCTGTAAAGAAGTCCACTGTTAAACCAGACCTGTTATTGACTCACGGATTTGTTTTGCAACGCTTATCTTGGTATCCATGAACGCAGAATTATACCTGTACTCTGCTACCTTCACTTGCCTCTTGTAAATCTAATTGTCAAAATCAAACAGCTGGGATCAAAATATGCTGCAATTGAAAAGTATTCAACGTGCTGGAGAATGTGGGATGCATTATTCCAATAAATGATAAAAATGTATAAAGTTCCCCATCTCCAATTGCTTTTATTTAGTAGTTAGTCCAAAATATAAATATACAATGATATGAGATCTACTGTTTTTAATAAATGCAAAAAGCAATAAATCAACTCATCTGAGAAACTGAAAAAAGGAAATGACGGGGATTTTTGTGATCAATGAATGGCTAAATGATTGAAATGCTTGTTAGTTTTCAGCTATTTGTTTCCACACTTAGATTAAACCAGGATTCAACTAAAACGGGCCTGTCAGCCTTCAGCGGCTGCATGTTACCTCCACATGCATTACATTTCAAATGAATTCAAACACCGATAAATAAACCCTGTCTACTCGGTGATGTAGTGAGTTGGATGTAATCAATTGTATCGTCGGGCTTCAGTAGTGTGACAGCTTTCCTTTTTTAATCAGGTTCAAAGGAGCCGTCAGCTGGTACACTGTGGACCTCGACTCACCGCCCAGCAAGAGATGGACGACTCTAATTACTGACAAGAAAACAGATGTAAGAGCGCTGTCAAGTACTTTATATCACTCTCACAGAAATATCCCTTGTTTTTTTAACATTTGATCTCTTCTTTAAAGCTGGTCAACATGATTCAGGCCATCAGAGACTTGGCTAATGCTTTTGTTCCGAGTGGGAGGCTGGTAGAGCTGGTGGACGTTACGCTGGTGAGTTATTTCTCTCTGAAATGCTTTCCTTAGAATAACTGCTATATTTGTATTGTATTGAAGGCTTTATGACTGCAGTGTGTTATTATGTTCTGCAGCCTATTATGGCGGACACATTCCCAAAGCCTTTTGGTGAGGAAATGAAAGGAATCGCAGAGGCTTCAGGGGTTCCTCTTGGTAAGAAAACACACATTCATCCTATTAAATCACTGCTTTTTAAAAAGTCCCATTGACCTCTGCCCTTTTGCTTTCTTCATTTTTAAAATATAGGTGAAGTTGTCTTGTTCAACATCTTCTATGAGGTGTTCACTGTGTGCACATCAGTTGTAGCAGAAGACAAAAATGGTGGGTCATTAAGAGAAATTGATGATTTAACTAGTTTTTCCTTATCTTACAAACTACTAGAATAATTCTATATTGGTACTGAAATGCTTTTGGGATTTGCACTCCTATAGGGAACCTCATCCATGGCAGAAATCTGGATTTTGGATTATTTATGGGGTAAGTAAACACCCCATTACACATTTTAAGCTTGATCGTCCTGATGTTGTAAAAAGAAGAAAAACAACCTCTCATGAGACGGGACTGATTCCTCTTCACAGCTGGGACATGAAAAACAAGTCGTGGATCATTAGTGAGAAGCTGAAGCCTCTGGTGGTCAACCTCGACTTCAAGAGAAATAATCAGACAGTCTTCAAGTCTACAAACTTCGCTGGATATGTTGGCATGCTGACTGGCATCAAGCCTGTAAGTCAATTCGTCTTAGAACTTGAGATTTAAAATGCGTTAAACATTATTAATATCCAACAATATTTTCTGGGTTGGATATACTCCCTGCTCACTGGATGTAAGAAACATATTTGTCTTCTCTTTCCCTAGCACTTGTTCACTCTCACTATGAACGAGCGCTTCAGCCTGGATGGAGGATACATTGGTGAGTGATTATCTGTTTTGCATTTAGAGATGAGGTCTCTGTTTTGTTTGCTTCTTGTCGTCATCTAAATGTGTTCACATGCAGGAATCCTGGAGTGGATCTTGGGAAAGAGAGATGGGATGTGGATGAGCTTCCTCACTCGCTCAGTTCTGGAAAAGGCCAACAGGTATTCAGACTCGGAAAGAATACCTTTATTCGGCCCACAAAGGGGGAATCCTCTTTTGATACTTAAAGGAACATTGTGGAGTTTTTGGCTACTGTTGTTGCAGAGTGTTATATATGTGTTACCACTAACAGGCCACTAGTGTTAGTATCTTGAGTTCTAGCTGTTTGGTATAACCATTCAACACAATCAAAACAGTATTGATATCTACAGTACGTCTGATGAGAGTAATGATTATAATCTAAGCGGCACAGGATAACCATTTTTAAAAATAAAAAGCTTTAATCCCTTTTTGAGGCAACATTTTCTTTAATTAAATAGTATTCTATTCTCTATATAAGAGAAAAAGATTCAAGAAGAGTAAAATAAATTGATAAAAATAAGCACAATTTGACTTAATGACAATATTGCACTTACAATGAATGTAATATGAATGTATTACACTGCAATCTGAGGGCATAGTCCCATGTTTAATATTTAATACATGTTCAAAACTATGGTTTAAAAAGAACTAACCGTTAAAGCAGGATTTCTCTGGATGCAGACTTTGAGCATAAAGACTGAATATCTCTTCTCTGTGTCGAGTGATGAAGGCTCTGCACCAACATTGAGTGTTTTCCCGTTCTCTCCAGCTATGAGGAAGCCAAAATGCTCCTGGCTCAGACCAAGCTGCTGGCTCCCGCGTACTTCATCCTGGGAGGAAACCAGACGGGCCAGGGCTGCATCATCACCCGCTCCAGGCTGCTCAGCATCGATATTCTGGAGTGAGTACTGGAGCTTACTCCGTGATTGGAAAGCATTTAATGTCAACTATTAAAGTTTGTCTGCATTCCTGAATAGGGATTAACATTTTGAATGCTTAATCACTGCAAACGTTTGGATTCAAAATACAGGCAGATGTATCAGAACATAATGAAATGAGATGAAATGCAGTCATTTTCCATGAATTGTGCCTTTTATGTCTAGTTTTTTTGTGCCAGTGGATCAAAGTTAGTTTTTTCTTGCGCAATTAGGAACTGATGACCGCTTTGGTTTCAGATCATCTGATTAAAACTATTTCACGTGTTTTTCCTTGTGAAGCTGCATGTCACATGTCGAGTTATTTTTTATTTCATTGTTGTATTTCAGGATTGACCTGAAGCTGGGCCGTTGGTACGTCTTGGAGACAAACTACGATCACTGGAAGGAGCCTCTGTTCCTGGACGACCGCAGAACTCCTGCCATGAAGTGCATGAACCAGACCACGCAGACAGTGAGTGTTTCAGATCTTAGTACTAGTAGTTCGCCAAATAAATGACATATAGCATAGTTTGTCATAAAAATTGGAAATAGGGTAGCCATCCTAGGTAAGCATGTGACCCAGGTTCATTCTGACCCACAGCCCATTCCTGTCCATCTTCCGATGTGCTATCAAAGGAATAAAAAATAAAAAAGGGAAATAAATTCCTAGTGTAGCTTGCCTTAAAAATGTCTGCGTATTTTGCATAGAATGCCATAAGTAATTTCATTGTTTTATTATTTTACAAAACATGTCATACATTTCCTACAAGAATCAAAGTACAGTATGCTATAACATTTTTAGAAAAAGTAATTTTAGTGTATAATAAAAATATCACGCTGTGTGCCATAAAATGTCACAATCCTCGAAAAGTCAAAGCATAGTATGATTTTATTTAAAAAAAAAAAAAAAAAAAATTCCAGATGATAAATCTCCATCATGCTAGTCTTGTGATTTAAGTCACATTCCTGTTTGATCAAAGTCATGAGACACTTTTTGATCTCTTTTTTGTTTTTCTTAGAATATCACACTGAAGACCATGTATGATGTCCTCTCAACCAAACCAATGCTGAACAAGGTGAGTCTTTTTAAATAACGTGTTTCTGTTTATGAATGAAATGCAAACAGAATTGCTTCAGTGTAACTAACTTTTCTTATCGTGTTTCTCAGTTGACGACGTACACAACGCTGATGCAGGTGTCTGAGGGTTCGCTGGAGTCGTACATCCGCAACTGTCCAAACCCCTGCATGCCCTGGTAACACTCGACCCCTGAACCCAGATCAGTTTGTGGATAACTCAAGAGGGGAGGCTGTGATGCTCAGCTGATCTCGGGTCACAAGTTGAGGTTGCTCCTTTTTAACTATTGCACAGATGTCAAATCAAATAAACCAAAGTTTGTCGTTACGTTTTTCTGATGATTTAGGAATCCTTAAAGCTTTGATAAAAAGACTTGATCCTTAATTTTTTGCCGTTAGGGGAAATTGATAGAGCGAATCAAACTTGTATAAATATTTTCCCTCGCATAGTTTTTAGTGTAATTATGTGGTATGAGTGCATGTGCATCTCAACATGGGCGTAGGACCCCGGAGATAAACGCTTGTTAATTAAATGAATGCAAACTATTCATCCGTTTTGTTTGATGCCTCGACTGTAGCCCACTCACCAGCTTGTGCCTCCACACCGTGACCCTGATTTAGTCTTATTTTGCACAGGTTGCCAGTTAAAATGTCAAGAACTAACTTACAGGTACTGAGACCACTGATACTGACTAATGTACCTCAAAGGTGTCCTTCACTGTATTTGTTTTTTAAAAGATGGTTAATAAAATGATTCTGAAATTTAATTTTCTACTTGCATTTCTGGTGTTTTTAAATTTGTGAGCGTGATATATTATTTTCAATAGGGCTGCATCCAATTCATATTTTAATTGACATCTTACGAATATTTCCCCCATTAATCAATAAATCGTTTTGTCCATAAAATGAGAAACAATTTCCTAGAGGACGCAAGGATGACTTCAGATGTTCAAAACCCAGAAAGTATTATTAAGGATTACTATCTTCTAGGAACAGAAACGCAACAAATGTCACATTTTAGAAGCTGGATCTTTGCTTTTTGACAAATGATTAATAGATCATTGAAATTGTGGCAAACGTTTTCAATACACACATCATTCTTTAAAGTTCCAGCATTTTATTATTTCAAACTTATTACTTTAGTCAACATTTTAATTACATGGAAATCAATGGAGGGAAAACAGAACAGTATATAAAGATGTGTTAACAGGGATAAAATGTAAACCTAAGCTTTGAGCTCTGACGAAGGAAAAAGTGTTCAAGCTGGGGAAAGGAATCGCTCTGATCAGCCGGGCTACAACTGAACTTCAATCCTTCTGTCAGCTCTGTATCATTAGGAGTCAAGTGCAGAAAGACGAGCCGTGTAACAACAAGGCCAAGACAAAAAAACACTTAAAACCAAATCACAATACATGTTGAATCCCAGAACCAAGGAGACTAAGGCGAATCTGAACAGGAGTTTAAGGACTATAAAGATTCAGACAGAGGCTTAACTGTCAATCATCAGCAGCATAAAGACCACCCCCTCCCCAGATCACCCACAAATCACAATAAACATTCGGGAATAAAATAAACTAAGTGTTGATTATTTGTAGTTTTATCCGTTGTGTGTCAAGAGTCACAGCTAACTTGTAACAGATATTTTGAGCCTTCGCTCGTTAAAACTAACAGATAGAGAATCAACAACCGTACATCCAGAATAGATTGAGGGTGCAAGCATAGTGTTGCTAAAAACAAACAGTAGATTTAGAGACATCTGTAAAAATCTTTACACGCTCTGGGCTCCGACAGTGTCTGAAAAACAAGAGAAAACATCATTTACTCTCACAGGGTTTCACTCATTATGTACAAACACACATTCCTGCATGGATGTAAACATGGCAACAAGAAACAGTGTGTTCAACTCAGCTTTAATGCTTACCTGGTTCCTTCAGGGCCTGCGGGTTTCCCACCAGCCCCGTCAGCGATTCAGTGTTCCCGTTGAGGATCTCTACTGACAGGCTGTTATTCTGCTGCTCCTCCACTATCCTCTTCTGCAGTTCCTCCTGACGGGACAGCACGCAGCGTATCATGAGACAAAGAGGCTTCACAGTGGATTACACACCTTTACTTATCAGTCACTTAAAGAGCATCTTGCAGGTTGTTGTTTTTTCTACATTTATGTTTAAACTTGCTTGAAAATTACAATTAAAAAAGTGAATGTAGGATTTGATATGTTTTACGAGACATAAGGGCAGGAATTCAGACGGAAAGGAGCAATTTTGAGCTCTGCTCTTAAAAACGGCTTTTTTTTAAGGTCATACGTCAAACGCGTCATATTACATCACAAAGGGGAAACATCTCCGCTCTCTGACCGCGGGTATAGTTAGTAATTGCGTTGAGTTGAGCGGTTGTGTTTTAGTGAGCTGGTATTTTTCGGTAGTTTTACATTGTATTTCACCATTTGTAATCATGGTGCAGTATTGTGTTTGTGCAGGTTGCACAAATACCAGCCTGTCAGGACATCGAGTCCACAGTAAAAAGGACCGGAGCTAGCGTTCGTTCCTGGGTGCGTTGTGCATCCACCTCCCTGCAGCACATACTCTCCACAGCTTTATCAGGAAGCCGTATTACATTTCTCTCCCCCCCCTTCGCTGCATCAAGCCATTTACAACGACATATCGGGATACCCAAAACAGAGTACATCGTCGTGGTCGGCTGAAGGACTC
>NW_011369951.1:16532916-16539847 GCF_000735185.1 Notothenia coriiceps | reverse complement strand
ACAAAGCACTCTAACAAAGCACTTGTATACTAACAAAGTACTTGTATACTAACAAAGCACTTGTATACTAACAAAGCACTTATATACCAACAAAGGACTTATATACTAACAAAGCACTTATATACTAACAAAGGACTTATATACTAACAAAGGACTTATATACTAACAAAGCACTTATATACTAACAAAGGACTTATATACTAACAAAGTACTTGTATACTAACAAAGCACTTGTATACTAACAAAGCACTTATATACTAACAAAGTACTTATATACTAACAAAGCACTTATATACTAACAAAGCACTCATATACTAACAAAGCACTTATATACTAACAAAGCACTCATATACTAACAAAGCACTTATATACTAACAAAGCACTTATATACTAACAAAGCACTTGTATACTAACAAAGCACTTGTATACTAACAAAGGACTTATATACTAACAAAGCACTTATATACTAATAAAGGACTTATATACTAACAAAGCACTTATATACTAACAAAGTACTTATATACTAACAAAGCACTTATATACTAACAAAGCACTTATATACTAACAAAGCACTTATATACTAACAAAGCACTTATATACTAACAAAGGACTGGCTTATCTAAAGCCAGTTGAGTAGCACTTGAAATGTGTTGGCTCTATGAAACCTGATGTACTTATATGATTCTGTTTTCTTCAAGTTTGTATCTTCTTGGTTGAATGCACTTATTGTAAGTCGCTTTGGATTAAAGCGTCAGCTAAATGCAATGTAATCTAACGATAACTTATTGCCAGATACATTTCACATAAATTATAAAGTACAATTCATTGGAACATATTTACAGTAAGTTAAATTAACCTCATGATTTCTCCACCTATTCTTATCTCTTCTTTATCCGCATGGTCAGACGTTAAAGGCCACATTTCAATCAGCTTTTATCCTACATTTTGAAACCCATTGTCCTCAACAGCTTAACGAATGAAATGTAAAAAGTCTCCCTTCTTGTTTGTCTCTCATTATCTCCTGCAGGTCTTCCCAAAAAGCTAAGGCAAACAATATGACCTTTAAACATTTCAATTGATGCAGACCGGCCTAATTATGTCTGGAAACAGTTTGATCACAGATATGTTTCTGATCTTTTAGACTTGACCAGATATTCTGCTTAGAAACCTTTCTGACCCAAAACCCAGACAGGAGCTTCACCCTATACTCAAATCAAATGGATTATTCTGTGATGTGAGCCATGCAAGGAGGATATAGATTTTCATACTCTACAGCAGCTACAGACCTGGAGGGAATACAGCGCCCTCTGCCGTAAGTAGTCTGTGTTCAGCAGCTGCAGCTCATGGAAGAGCTCAATGAGAAAATGTGGACGGGACTCATTCTGGGATATTAACGTAGCCACTTCAGAGTAGATGGTCTCCCTCAGCGCCTCGAACAGGGAGAAGTCGCTGCTTGCGTCTACAAGTACAAGATATGACAGATTTGTTGTTAATGTTTAATATAACTTCCTACACGGGGAAATAAATGGGACTCTGTAGTCATAATGAAAAGATTTGGTTTCGGACAAGCAAAAAGCAGAAGATGCATGAGATGTGTAAGTGACATAATGACAAGCACATGAAGCTTGGGTTTGCATTGTGAGTTTACCTGGTGCTTCTGTGCATGCAATTCTGTCAGAGAGGAAGGGTGTCCTCCAAGCATAGGCTGCGAGTAGGATAAATTAAAGTGACAACAAAGACAATTAAGGCAAAATGAAAACACATGATCTGGACAAATGTGCAAAACGAATTAGAAATGGACAAGATGTTCAATTAAGGGCAAAATAGCACTTAAAAAAAAGCTTAATATGGTCCTTAACATAAAAAGGACAAAAAACACAGACACAAGAGGGCTGTTGGGGGGGGGGCAATCGGATAACTTTCACAGCTTGATTCGCACCAGAGGAGAGGTCGTTTCGTTTGCTCCCCAGATTAGATTTGCTGTCGAGTTTCTCCTGGGTCAGCCTGTCCAACAGACTCTTGTTCTGATCCTTCTGACGGGACAGCGCCGCCCTCTCCTGGACAAAGTCTGCAGTGCTGCTCACACTGTCACTCTCATGGCCTGAGGGAAACACAGAAGGAAAATAAACACACCGAGTTATATGCAGGAATCCTGAAGTCAAATGTAATACCATGTAATACCTTTTAAGACCCTTTCCATACATTTTAAGACCTCATCGCCACTTCGAGTTTTTAACCGGTTACATTGGCGACACACGTTACCTCACGTTTACTATATGCAGTATTGATTGTCCTTCCTCCTTATCCTCCAACCATTTAGACGCAAACTTGCATTTCCCCATAACGATGTTGTTTAACAACCGGCGTAAACGGAGCTTCGCGTTCTGATGACGTCAAATCCAACGGGATGCCATAAATAAACTCTACAGAATCACACTACACACCTACACAATGATTACATTCAGGCAGACTGTAGAATACAACCTCTTTGGACAATTTATATACTTATTGAAAACAAGCTACAAAATGTAATACCTTGGAAAATGCCGTTTAATACTTTTTAATAGCCTTAATTTTCGCTAAATTGATTTATCAACTTTTAATACTTTTTAAGACCCTGCGGACCCCCTGAGAATTCAACTTGATACCTTCACTGTTCTTGAGCCCTTTGCCCCTCCTGCGGCGGCTCTTGGAGTTGGGGGTCTTGGTTCTTGAGGCCAGGTTGGCCTGTGCAGAGGCCTTGCGTCCGGCCTTAAAGGTCTTTGTGACGGTGGTGGGATCCACAGGGTCAGGCATGGTGCTGAAGCTTTCCTGTGATGCTCTGTCAAATTCTTGATGTCTGGGATGGCGGCTGGCAAACATGGGGGAGGAGGAGGGAGACTCCTGGTGCTCCGTGTTGGACTGGTGATGCTGGACGGTGTTGTTCGCATACGAGGTATTAAGCCAGCCAGACGCTCTAGAGGGGTCACATGGAGAACAAATATATCAACAACAATATTATTCAATGGATAAATATAAAAAAATGTTAATATCTTTTTTTCAGGCAGAACTGTTAAATATACCCCGTCTCTGTGGTGGTGTTCAGAGGAGAGCGCTGCAGTGGAGGGGGGAAAGTCATGTACTCTGTTTTGGTTGAGGCGTTGGGGTCTAACTGCTGCTTCCGTTGGTCGGGGGCGGGCTGGCCTGCTGCACTCTGAGGGAACTCGCCCATGGGAGCAGGGAAGAGTGGATATAAGTTAAAGCCTGCAGAGGGAAAGAAAGAAAATATACTTTATTTTCTGACTTTGAAAAGTGAATGAAATCATGACACTTTGGCCTTTCATTTCTTTCATTTCTGCACATCTCAACATCTATCACTTACGGTACTTACAAATGAAAATGACTCATATCAGTAACAGCACCAACATTAACATTGTTTACGCATGTAACAAGAATTACATGTAGAAAGAAATATTCTCTAAATGTTTTGTATTTACATTTCTAAGACATTCTGATTTTCTATTTTTGCTAAAATGCTTTCCCAAGACTTTCATGAAAGCAATGACCTATGAAATCTCATGCTCTTATTGATTTTGGAAAAGCAAAGATGCTTTAAAACTCTACCTCACATCATAACCAAAAACTACTTCAGTTGCTCGAAAGGAGACTATAAACCTTAAAGCCTCATTCCTATGTGTTAACTTGTTGGTCCTAATGCATACCAATCTAGACATGCTTTGTGACAGAATTAATCCCAAGAGCTAAAAATATATGAGTGTGTCATACCGGGAGGGAATGGGGATAAGGCTGCAGTTGACATGTTGTTGGTAGAAGGCTGAAGGTTAGAGGAGAAGGGGAGGAATACACCGGGGGAGGCTGAGGGGCCGGAGCTGGACTCCTGGGACGAGCCGGGCTTCTGGGTCTGGGTCTGCCACCCTGCTGCTGAGGAGGAAGCCTGCTGCTGCTGCTGCTGCTGCTGCTGCTGCTGCTGCTGCTGCTGCTGCTGCTGGAGGAGGAGGTCGTTCAGGACCTGCTTTAGCCTGAAGCAAACGTTAGAGAGAGCATCCAACATTTAAAAAGATGAACTGCTTGATGTAAAAAAATATTCTATTGTAAGGTATTGTTTTTACCTTTGCACGTTGTTTTGCTGCCAGGCCAGCTGGGTGTAAGACTGGTTGAGCTGGTGCATGATCAGGTGGACCTGTGGTGATGACACGTTGTTGGGAAACACACTGTACTGACCTGTCAGCAGGGTTTGCAACATATAAGAGAGTGTCTGTGGAGGGAGGCGAGAGAATGTGTTTGTTTGAAACAACAAAGGCTTGGTTAAGAAGTAGACAGGTCATTTTATAATTATTCTTTTGTTCCCTGAAATATATCAATCTGGTGCACAACATAACTGTCTAAAACATGAAAACACAATTTTCAAGATAAGGCCAGAGGGCTGGTTGGGCCACATGTGGTCCACCACTACCACAAACCACCACACAAACACAAGGCAAACATTTGTGAAACACCAAGAAGGGAGTTTCGGAGAAAAGCTTCACAGTGGAAGTTTTACAAAAGCTCTGTTTTTATTAACCTTTAAGGCCAAATATTGCAAAGACCGGATAGAAAGCTATGAGCAGTGGCGAGCCGTCAGGGCCCTCTAGGCTAGGGTGACCAGACGTCCCCGTTTTCCGGGTACAGTCCCCGTTTTTATTGGCCTGTCCCGTTTTTTTAATATACGTTAAAATCACATATCAAGGTGAAATAAAAACATTTCATGTCATGAAACACCGGGTAAACAGAGTGTACTGCTGATTATTCTTCTACTTTTGTCTTCCTGTTTCTCTTTATCTGCTCCGTAAACTCTCTCATTCTTAACTGCGCTGCTCGCTCCCTTTTCTTGATCGCCCTAACACACCCTTGTAGGAACTTCTGTCATTGTGCTACTTCACTGGGTTTTGGAAACTTGTACCCTACTTTGAAGCATCTTTGATCTAATTGATCTGTGCCTGTCCATTTCGTGTAGTAGGCTTGATAGTACTGTATCCAATATTTAAAATGTTTTTTATATATGAATCACTTCCATATAAAATGCCAGTGTTCAGGCCTTGGTTTGATCATTTCATAAAATAAATAGAATTCAGTCAGAAGATTTAGTTTTGCAGGTAGCGTGGAGAGTAAGAAGAGAAGAAACACTTCAGGAAGATATGTGAAAGGATAGAAGTGTAATGGAGCCTGTCAATTTATACATTGACGAAAACAAATGTGACTGTTAACCAAAGTGTATCTAATAATGTACTATCTATTTTTAAATATCAGAGGAAGAACAGAATGAGAAGGGAAAAACCGGAATAAAGATAAAGAAGCAAAGAGATTGTACAATAGTGAGAAAGAGAAGGAAAGGAAGAAAGAGAAGACCAGTTAAGAAAAGGGAGAAAGTTTGGAGGGGAAGAAAAAGTGAACAGAGTACGAAGAGTATACAAGGATAGTGACAAAGAGCAGAAGAACATGTGCAATGGCTCTTTCCAAGAAATGAAAATGTCACTTAAATGACAATATGATGAAAGAATTTTCCTTCATACGCCCAGGAGGTCAAGATGATACAATGGTTTACTGAACCATTTGTAATTCAAAAGGTTCAGTTGCCAGTGGATGAAGAACAGCAGTAATAGAATATCAACAGACAAAAAAGCATAAAGCCTCTCTCATTGCCCGTGCTGGTGTGACCTCTGTCACCACATTCTTCAAGAAGGTAGACCCTTCCCAGGAAGAATACGATCTAGCTGTGCAGGAAGGTGTCTTTGCATACCACACTTTGCGACACAATCATAGTTTCAGATCTATGGATTGCACAGCACAACTGACAAGGAAGCTAAATGTGATGCCATAGTGAGTAACGTGTTAGCACCATGGGCAACTACCTTGGTAACACAGGACCTAGACCAGGTGGAATTTGTGTCTCTGACTGTCCATTGATGCATCCAATCATGGACATGTAAAGCTGCTGCCAATATTAGTAAGATATTGTAAGATAAATGATAGCACATCAGTGGAAACAAAACTACTCGATTTTGTTGAACTCAAAGAAGAAACAGCAGAGGAAATTGCAGCTGAGGTGGTCATCCAAAAATTCAAAAAACAGTTTGATCTCTTTGTCCCAGTGTGTCTGACAGTGGTGTCTCTCAGTTTAAGTGTCTTTGATAGTATGTCATTCTGCTAGTGTTACTTGTCTGTTGTCTCTATATCTTGTACATATGTTAATTATCAAATAAACTTGAGGCTATAACCTATGTAGTTTGAAAATGTTTTGTTATTAACTATGGAACACTCAATAAGTGAGTTAATACTTTACTCTAACTTCACTTACCATGGTTTTGAAATCAGATTTTCTGAAAGGTTTCATTAATTAGTTAGTTACCATTTATAGTAATTAGTTAGTACACATCAGTTTATTACAGCAGTTAAAATGTTCAAATTACATTGAACCAGAATTGTCCCCCCTTTTTCTTTAGCAGTAAAGAAAATCGGAGATGTTAATGATATATTGACCGCAAAATTCAAAAATGTCCCCGGTTTTAATTTTGAAAATCTGGTCACCTTGTAGTATGGGTATTGTTATTTCAAAACAAAAAGTAGTATAAGTAACTTTGAAGAATTGTCTATGTTGTAATGGCTAGGAAGTCGGAGTGATACTCGAGAGTCTGTTGCGAACGTTTTCAATTTTGACGAGTAGCGGACAGACTCGAACGGGACGTACACACCGCGGGTAGCACGTAATGTACGTCCTACGGACCCTAGGACTTGCACGTCGGACCTCGCGACACGGCGTTACTGCAGTCGTGTATTAAGCCCGTGTAACGTTCTTAGGGCTCTTCTGAGAATCTTTACGTAGTTTGTAACCTTCCCGTCTAATTACCAATAGTTTCATGTTTATAGGTTTTAGTCAAGTCATTTGCCAAAAGTC
>NW_011369951.1:16518597-16532873 GCF_000735185.1 Notothenia coriiceps | reverse complement strand
TGTGTGTGTGTGTGTGTGTGTGTGTGTGTGTGTGTGTGTGTGTGTGTGTGTGTGTGTGTGCATGTGTGAGCGTGCACGTGTGTGTGTGGTATTTCAGTAATAGATTCATTCACAAGGCATTAATACGTGTGTTATATAGCACCATCACATCACGTATCGTAAAGTCAGTGTTTTACTTAAAGTACACTATGGTCTTAAAATACTCCATTTTGTAACAGTCCTGAGTTCAAAATGTTACTTAAGTAAAAGTAGAAAATAATTGGCATCAAAATGTACTTAAGAGATTCACTCTTAAAGTACTAACAATTACCCATTTCAGGATAATATAAAGTATATTTAGTATTTGCTAAATGTACTTTAAGTATCAAAAGTCAAATGACTTTTCAGTGAATAGAGTGGATATTTTCACATTTATTATTATTATGGTTATTAAATGATCCTGTTTTTTATACAGAGCATTTCAGTATCTTGGTCAATGTGGACCACATTTCGATGCTGGGAATACTGTGAAGATGAATAGTAAAGTACTGTATTATCATCATATCAACAACATAAGTGTTTGTATTATGTAAAAAGTAACTAGTGCTAAGTGCTACGATAAAGGTAGTGGAGTCAAAAGTACGATATTTGCCTTGAAATGTAGAGCGGTAGAATTATAAAGCTTTAAATGGAAATAATCCAGTAAAGTACAAATATGTAAACAATTCATTTAAATATAATACTTAAATGTATAGTTACTTTCCATCATGGCTTTAAGTGTATTGTAATACATCATAGTTAGCCTATTAGGGATGGAACATTACATTTTAAATGTCAGCACAGCTTAGCTGCATTATTCACATATATTGTAATAGTACAAGGTATTATATGTGCATTATGAGAATGTTCAGTACATCAACAATGCATTATAGTTTTGCACATTTTAGCCCCATTTAAACGCAACAGATGATATCAAAACATCATCTACATTTTATATCTAGGAAAAATGCATTACCAAGTTGTTTAGATCAGGGATATAAGAGCGTTGCCAGAAATATGACTAGATATTCTTTATAATAAAGGCATTATAACGTACATTCAAACAACATTAGCTGTGGCTTTGATTTTTGTTTGAATGTAGTTTAGAGTTATTGCAGATTTAAAGGGTTTAATAAATGTGTGAGTGCATACCTGGTCCAGCAGCATCAGAGGGTTGGAGGGCGAGGCTGAGCAGCAGGAGGAAACAGACGGACGCTTCCATCATCTTCAATCTGAGCGCAAACACACACTGCGATACACAGAGAGAGAGAGAGAGAGAGAGAGAGAGCGAGAGAGTCCAGCAGCTGCACTGTGTCCACTCTTTCTGTCTTTACTCTCCTGTCAGTGTGTCGCTCTTATATAAGAGACAGAAGCTATGAGGCAGGACACTTTAAATTAGCATAACACACACACACACACACACACACACACACACACACACACACACACACACACACACACACACACACACACACACACACACACACACACACACACACACACACACTCACTCATACTACACCCACAGTCTAATTAAACACTGCCAAGATGTTCTTACGCTTCCTACACTGCCAACAAGTGAACTCCTACACACAGGAACACGCTCCAGAACCAGACATACTGTAACCAGTGGTGGAGGAAGTACTTCAATCTTTTACTTCATTAAATGTAGTCATACCCCAGTGTAGAAATACTCTGTTTCAAATAAAGGTCTGGCATCATAATATACTGAAATTACCAGAAGGAAAATAACTCATCACACAGATTGTTTTATTTCAGAATAATATACAGTATATTTTATCACATGATTCTTATTATAAATCCATTAATGTGAATCATTTTGATTTTGCAGTTGGTAATAACATTTAATAACTGTTTATACTGCCAGGTATCTTAAAGAGTATGCCATAATTCATTAGTTCATTGCATTTTTAGACTAACAATATCAACTTGCAAAGTAACAACTAATTAATCTTGTTAAATTAATGTAGTCACTAAAAAGTACTATTTTGGCTTAAAAATGGTGGTGGAGTGAAAGTAAGAGGTAGCATACAATTGAAATAGTACCTCAAACATATACTTGAGTACAGTACTTGAGTAAATGTACTTAGTTACTTTCTACCACTGAATGTAACTATTTATAAATGACCACAGTTACATTTTATTGTGTGTTTTTTGCTAAGACTAAAAAGCCTGTCTTCTACTTCTTCTTTGAACATTTGTACATTTTCTATATTCTACGTTTTACAATATTGAATACTTTTCAGTCTGCTGTATATAAAAGTTACCATTAAATTAAGGGAGTACATTATAATACTTAAATAAAATATTTCAATGAAAATGTGATCTCCGGCTCAGCCCTGTGATATTACTCCTGTTGTTTTTGGCCAGCTGGAGGAATGAGGTGAGCAGGCCACAAGTGATGTCATGGGGTTAAGATCATTATTCTTTATAGAGTTGTAATTGTTCAGCTCAGTCCGTTGGTCATAAAAAGTGTGGACATGCTGGAGACTAACAATGAGAGGTCCATCTGGAGCTCACTGCAGAGTGATGTGGAGTAACTGCTCACTTTACATGAACACATCTCTGGTGCAGAGAGATGTTGTCAATGTTACAGAATTGTAAACACACTATATTATAAAATAAAAATATTTAAAAATGAATTTAAGTACTATATCTTTGGGATTAATAAAGTACCATCTTATCTTATCTTATATCTAAAAGTACTCATCCAAGTGGCCATTTTCAAAATAATATAGAACATTATCAAGGTAGCAAAGTAGCTTAAAAGGAAAATACTCAAGTAAAGTACATGTAGCTTAAAAATGGACTTAGTATTTGAGTACTTTCCACCACTGCTAACAATAAATAGTCGTCATGTTCTCGTAATTTGAAAACAATGGTTTACAATGTTTAGGATGACCTGCCTTGCTCTGCTTTGCCAATATTGTTTATTAACTTATATGATATCAAATCACACGTGTCAAATGTAATTAAAATTCAATAATATTGTCTTCCTGTACATCGTCTTGCAGTTTGATAGCTAGTGATTTCCTTGACTTTATATTGTGCTAGTCTTAAATTATGAAAACAGAAATGAGCAAGAATTTACTGATTATAAATACCATACATATATCTTTTGTAATGAATGTGAAGACAGATGTTGGCTGTATAGAGTTCTCTGCTTTCAACTGTAATGTTTTATTTTACAGTTTAACATTTATTAGTTGACTTATTGGGCCTTATTTAAAGAGTCCCTATTCTGCTTTGGGGGTTTCCCTTTTCTTGTGCCTTCTATAGGTTTGTGTGCACGTAAATGGTCTGCAAAGGCTCAAATCCCTGTGTCCCCTCCAGAGAGAAGTCTACAGATTATACTCTATTTTAAACCTCTGCTGTATCTGTAGAATTTAAACATGTGCAACCTTGGTAACCTCTAATGGTGTATTAGATACAATCAAAGCAAGGGGAGTGGGATACAGTTGTGAAAATAAACTCAGATTTTGAGAGGATAAAAAGGAATAATCTACACTTTAAAAAACTTGAATATTCTTTAACATTACAAATACATTGGCCAAGAAATATCAGAAATGTGCTGAGATTAAAGTCAACATTTCACGAGTAAACCCAGACTCCATGGTTACTTTTTTTCTACAATGGCCCCTTAGTGGGCCCAGCAGCTCAGGAGGTGATGCACTCATTGGAGAGTTGATGGTTTGAACCCTGACCCCGCAGTCAACATGTTGAAGTGTCCTTGGGAAAGATACTAAACCCCAGATTCTTCCCTGAATGTCAATGGATTATCATTTCTTGCAAAAACTTCCTTAAATGAGCAACTGAATAGAAAGATGCCATAATCACATTCTACACAAAGTGGCTTTCATAATCAGGCATTTAACACAAAGTGTTTTAAAAGAAAAGGCTGTTTAATTCTTGTTGACAGTCTGTCTCACAGGCATCTGTTAGAGAGCCACACAATGTGAGTGAGTCGGTGCCACACACAATACACTCCCCCTCCGTCCCACCACGTGTCACTGCTGCATCTCTGCTCTGTGTTTTCACTCCAACAGTGCATTATGTGTGATGGGCAGCGCTCTAATGAGCCCTCAGGGAGGGGCGGGGTCACAGTGAGGTGTTGTGATTGGTCAGACGGTCAGATTAAAGCAGCTCATAAAAACTTTATTCGCACCCCACATTGTGACCATGTACAGACTGTGGGGCGCTTACGCAATGCCACACACACACACACACACACACACACACACACACACACACACACACACACACACACACACACACACACACACACACACACACACACTTAATTAATGTTGAGAAACAGGAGGCCAGACAGACGTGACTCTGAAAATGTGTTTAAAGTGTGTCTTTAACCTGACGTGATTGTAACTATAGTTTTTTAATACATAAAGTCAGACAGTTAGTGTGTCCTTTTCTCTAGTTTCCAGATGTGTCTTGATCTGCATTTAACAGGTGTCATTTTACTAGCACTTGACCCTGGTAATGAGACAGTGACCAGTGTCTGCCAACATGACCTCAGGCTCCCGGTTTCTTCCTGTTCTCTCTTTCTTTTTAGTTTCATAGCTGAAGCCAATATAATTGTGAGGTTTATTTATCTTGTGGGTAAGGATGTTCTTTTTCTGTTTACTCTCAGTCACATGAGCTCAAATTAAAAACATTTTGTGAGACTATTGTTTTGAAATGTTTTCTCAAAAGTATTATTTTCTTTAACCAAATACTGAGTAATAAAACCTGGGACACTTTGTTTTTACTACGAGGTTTGCTATTCCTTATTTATCCTCTTCCACAGTGACCGCTGGCCAATTAGTATGCAGGGTTTATTGAATAAAACATGAGGTGAAATGTTTTATTCCTGGATTTCTTTAACTGAGATGAAACTATGAGTACAAGCCACGCTTATTTCCATCCAGCAATATTTTTCAATTTTCTTTACAAAACTACATTTATATGCTAATGTTCATTATATATTATTATAGGTTAAGCTACCTAGTAGTGCATCAAGTAATTCAAATAAACCACACCTTTACCAAGTGCAACATTAAAGTGATTAACACATTAATCATTTAAATAAATTGATTAAAATCCTGGTGCTTAAAATTGCCATTTAACAGAACCCATACTTTTACTTTTGGTACAAAAAGTAGTTTTGTTATGCTAATACGTTTTTATTTTTACCTAAGTACAATTTTGAATGCAGAACTTGTAACTTAATATTGTTACACTTCAGTATTGCTACGTTTACTTTATTAAATAATCTGAGTACAACCTCCGGTAGTAGGCTGTACCTTCTTTAACTATAGTAAAACATCTCAGTGCTTCTCCCCCTCGAGTAATAAAACAACTACAACGTGGGACTAACCCGATAGGTGACAGAATGTGGTGTTACACCGGAACTAAGGAGCTGTCCTGTATGTTTCCTTCCGGACACTGTGAAAGACGCACCAAAACCCCGCAGTAACAACCACAGGTTTTTTGTTGTTGTACTTTCCTCGGTGTTCTGTGTTCAGGAGTGAGTTATTATTTTTGCACACAACACTTTATGTTCAAATATTTCAGTAAAGTTAGGATTAGCGTTTGAGCGGGAAAGCTAAATTAGCGAGGGGCTAACGAGGTGAGTAGCTGCAAACGCGTTCACACACACACACACACACACACACACACACACACACACACACACACACACACACGTATCCAAACTATTATAGGCATTTTCCTGTTTTGCTCAGATACTTTACTTGAGTGANTAACCAGCGTCGTAGGACCGCTTAGCGAGATCTCGTTTGTTAGGGTTAGTTAAGATAACTCAAACATATCCAGGGTATGTTGAACTGGCTTCGTAGTTGTACTACGAAGCCAGTTCAACATACCCTGGATATGTTTGAGTTATCTTAACTAACCCTAACAAACGAGATCTCGCTAAGCGGTCCTACGACGCTGGTTATCAACTCGGTAAATCAAGCAAGGGTTTCTCTCTCCAGCTGAAAGCGTTCACGTGAAGGGGCGGGGTTAGCAACATTTGACCAATCACAAACAGGGACAAGTCAGAGCCGTATCTGGGACAAGTGTACTGACAGCGCAGCGTCATACTTCATTAATGAAAAGTAAACTAATATTAGACAAATATGAACTTTAAACATCCATGATTTAAACATATAATCCAGGATACAAGCCACCTGCAAGGTGAATACAGAACAACTGGTTAAAAAATAAATAAAGTGTTTGAAAGTGTCCAACAGTTTTATGATATCACTGCCCCATTTAGACACGAGTGGATCTGACTTTAATTACATTTGAGTTGAGTGTTTCGTCAACCTAATGTGTTACTTAAAATAATACTTCTGCATACAGTATGTGACAATGTAAGTGTTGCACGGCCAGATACGGCTCGAGAAGCTGAGGAAGTATATGATATTTTATGATATTATATGATCGATGATCTGATTGATGATGTGATATCAGTATGATATGAATGATAAGTGCGACACGTCGGCGTCTTCCCTGCATACGGCAGTTTAAACTGTATTTCCTTTCTCCTGTAATATGGCTTGATAGATTTAAACTCTGCACACTGAGCTCTGATTGGTAAGCAGGCGGTGCTTTCACTAAGTTGATCTCTTTTCTATAGACGCCGGAGGCGGGCAGCGTCAGGTAAAAAAAGTTATTTAGCCTTCCCAAACCTGAGCCTCACGCGCAGCCTATGAAGAATATTCAATATAAAAGTGGTATTGTCAACAAGTGAACAGGAAAATGTTGGTTTTAATCAAGTTTAGCATCATATATGATATGTCTTTTACTCAGAAAGTATAATCTTTTGTTTCTATGAAGTATCTGATTCTACATATTTACGTAATAAAAATAACATTCATTCTATATATTGTTAACATAGGCCTACTTTACTATTTCAATAAAGAGACCAAATATGCAGACTGGCTATGAATGTCTTTAATGTTTCCCAGATCAGAATCACAGCATACAGTGTATAATAACTTCTAAAGTAAACAGAAATATCATCACCTCATTTATTTATATAGTTTTACTATACTTTTTTTTAATAATCATCTTTTTTTATATTCCATTATTTAACATTTTTCTTCATCTCAAGTCTTGGGTTTCTGAATTCAACAAATAATGTAAAAACAAGACAACAGGTGCAACACTGCAATGGAGGTTGTGTGTGTGTGTGTGTGTGTGTGTGTGTGTGTGTGTGTGTGTGTGTGTGTGTGTGTGTGTGTGTGTGTGTGTGTGTGTGTGTGGGTGTGGGTATGTGTGTGTCACTGTCTTTACCGTGGGCCATATGAAGTCATTTTGGTTTGCTTGGCTGACTGCAGTTTGTTGAGTCTAGGTGTGTCCACATACATCCAGTCTGATCCACCGCTAAACACACACATTCAACCTCTGTAAGTGCACTGGCCTTTTTGAGATTTACTTAGAATGTCCTCCCTTTCTTCACGGTTACGAAGATGAAACTGTTCACTGCTACATCAAATGGTCCACACAACCTCCATGATCACAATGCAACACAGTGAGTGTAGGGAAAAGGTCAGCCCAGCTGTGTGATCTCATTACCTACTCTGTGAGGCATCTTGGTATCAAAGCCCTCATGTGGGCCCACGTGTTTAGGGGCCACAGGTTAACACTGCTACATGTGAAGTGAGCTAACATTGAACTGTCTTTGTGTTTAGTGTCTTGACCATTGTTCAAATGGGGTTAGTTTGCTTTTATCAGTGCTCTTAGCCTCCATAAATACTTTGAAGTTAAATCCCTCACACATTCATCAGGACAACAGTTGGATCATAACCCTAAATAATAGTTTGCTAAAGCTTAAACCAAAAAGAGAATAACAAAATGCAGAGCAATTGACATCCTCTACTACAACCTCAGATAAACAAGACTTAAACTATATATATTTTTAAATTGTAATATTCAAACTAACTACAGAGTCTGGGGCCCTCTGTCATGTGTGGGCTGCAGTGGAGATGAATTTCTGCTACAGTGACTTTCCTGCTAATGAATCAGGATGCTACAGGATACCCACGTGATAATGGGCAACATGACACAAAGTAAAGGGAAAGGTCATTTTTGAATGGCATGAAAGGGATGTCGGCAAGCAGTCAATGTGAAACCTCAAGCTGGTGGCCCTTTCTTTTGCAAACTGCACCTGTTGTCTTTTTGTTGTCACAAAGTAAGCATTTCATTCATTCACTCAAAAAGAAAAAAAGAAAAAACAAACAAGAAACTTAATATTTACAAATATTGTGTCTGTTTGATTCTTACACATACAAATGTACAGTTTTGATCTTCTTCCGGATGTTGAGTGTCTGTTTGTCCTGCTGTCCAGTTTTGGCGTTTTTCTTCACACATCCAGTTTCCTCAGAGTGGGTTGACTGCAGTGAAGCCGCCTCAACGCTGCCCTCCAGTGTTAGCTTATAAAATAGACAGGGGAAAACAGACCAAACTGAAGACCTTGTTGCTGTTTTCACCTCTGATGGTGTCATTGTAGCTGTGTTGTGGTGAGGTTAACCTCACAACCACTCACTGCCTCATTTTCTGCAGCAGTGAGTAGAAAAGGGTTCATATGGGTCTGATTGCACCCATCAGTCCCTCCATGGGACGATGAGCAGGGCATCCTCCTGTCAAACATTGTGGGTAGAAAGATGGTCATGCCTTTGAATGTCTTTATTTGCTAATGATTAGTTAATCCTCCTGTGATTTCTATATTTAACGCTGCTTAGTCCTTTTCCTATTTCCTCCCGAAGTTTATTTTCCGCAGCGTGCACCTTTCCCCTCACTGTCCAGTGTCCATCATCTGTTCCACAGCATTTATCCACGGGCAGCACACCCAAGTCAGTTGTTTTGTGTTTTACATTGTGCACAATTCCTTTTCAGCGGGCTTACAAAATCTCTGACAGGAGCAGCCAGGTATATCTCCTCCTCTCCAGCCCTCCCCCGCTACCCTGGTAGGCAGTAATAAAATAGAAAACAAACAAACAGGCTAAAGCTAGGGCACAAGCAAAGACAGCACCAGTGACTTATCCCATACTGGATGTAGGCTACCATGTGTTCCTGTGGGCTCAAACAACAGTTCATTAACGTACTGTACTAACCAGAGATGACCCATTGTTGAGGTTCAGCAGAGAATTGGAGGAGGTGAGGGGAATCGCTGTTGGCCTGCACACTCTTACTCCAAAGAAAGGAGCAGAATCAGAGACAGCAGCTGTCCACTGTGTTGCTTTTACCCTGTTTAGGAGATCCGAACCCCTTTTTCACCTTGCAGCTCTGCGATGCAGGCCACGGTTACCCTCAGTGTGCTTAAAGTTTAATTTACAACACAAAAAAAGTCACAAGCTTAGTGAATTAACCCTTGAATGTGAGAGCTGAACTGAGGTCGGAAATTGTGTGGAACGCAGCTGACACAGTGAAGTCAGGTGTTTCTGAGTTTTGCGGTCACGGCAGGGAGTCGGTCGCGGGTGATCACCGCAATATGGGTGCAAGAAATCCGTGGGAGGGGAGTAAGTGCTGTAGATATGGAGCGGGATGTTGGCGTACGCAGCAGGACGGAGCTCTACGTTTTTTTTACCACAGGGGGGATCCTTCCTTCCTGTCTGCCTCTCCATGTCATTGCTGTTTAATTAGGGCCCACTGACACCCATGTTAAACAGTTCTGACAACAGGCACAAATGAAACAGAATATGCATGTGCTGGAAATAGGGGTGCAGACAGGAGGATGGTGTACGCTAAAGAGCAAAGGCTGCCTGTTTCTGTTTTGTTTCTCACCCTTACTGAAATACAAAAATAATTCTGTACAGGCAAGCTACAACGACAGATTTGGTACCCTAAAAAACGATAGTCTTCATACAGATGGGAAGAAAAAGTAGCTCCTGTAGGAAGGTTAGCGTGGTTTCACACCTTGTGGGAGAAAAACCCTCTAATTAACATCATATAGGAGAAAAAGATTGGAAGAGTTAAACAGCTCATGAGATTTGTGGCGATTACTCTTTTTTTTTTAATAATAAATGTTTGGACGTGAAGGGATACTACAGGATCTTCTGAGTTGCTTTTGATCTGTGAGATAAAACAAGATATCCAGAGTGGACCGATATGATTTGATTAGATTTGGGAAACGTGCATTGACAGATACAGTGTCCTCCCCGCCCCCCCGCCCCCATCATCCTCTTTAAAAATAATTCATGCATAGATCCCCACTGAGAAAACCCATTTATATACTTTCTCCTTTGTACACATTTATATATAACTATATATAATATCATTTCTCTATATCTATATTTTCAGCAAAAAGATCTTTCCACAAAAAACAACAATTAAACAAATGCTTGAAAAAAAAAGAGAACAGAAGATGTGAGAAAGAATAAAACACAATCAAGGGCCAGTTTGGCACTTTGTCATGAGAACACACAGCATCTGTTCATTGACAGTAAATAGGAATACTCGAGAATCTTCTTTAGTTTTTTTCTCCCTCGATGCAAACACAGTAGTACATACTTGGCACAAAGAATGCTGGTAGTAATGAAAGTATCAGATATCAATGTTTTCATAGCTATGTGATAACTGTATGTACTCTATGCCCACTCCTAAAGCTCAGCTGCTTGTGAGTCCTTAGAGCAAAGGAGCGCTAGGGAGAGGGAGAGAACCACATGTCGAATGAGAGGAACAAAGCAGGGAAGGAGACACAGATGTAGAAAAGAGAACAATATATGCACATAACACACCAGGTAGCGAAAAGAAGAAGATGATGGAAACTGCATGGGTCGAAAAAAGCATTCGTCCTTCTGACAAATGTCAGGAGGCTTCAGTCTAGAAAGAGCATACCTTTGAAGAAAGTATCTTTGAAAGATCTGAGTCACCCCTTAACTGATCATCTGCTGCAATGCAGTTCAGTTGCTTCTCCACACGCCACCAGTGGAGCTGCTAAGTTTGACAGCATGATGGAGGAGGTGGAGTTGTTTTTGGAGAAACAAGAGTATAAGAGAACAGAACAAAGGCCCAAATCCAGAGGCCTCCCTTCTCGAGCCAGTATTTCTAGTCCTTAGTCCCTACTATACCCTGGTGGTGGAGTGGGGATGGGGCAGGGTGTTGTTGTGGCCGGTGGAGGGGAACGTGTTGAAGGCATGAAGAGGTTGCATGCCAGTGATGGTACTGGGGATCATGGTGATGGTGTTAGGCGTCATCAGCGGCACGTCATCTGGGGCACGGCGCAGCGCCAGCGTGTAGTCGGGCGGGCAGGCGGGTCGTAAGATGTCGTGGGGCCGGAGAGGCTCCATGTCGTGGTGAGGGTCGTGCTCCGAGTGCTTCATCTGCAGCGACATGATCTCCTCCTCCTGACTGTGAGCCAGATCATTGGCTGGCCCGCCCCGCTGGGGAGACAGCCGGTGTCGTCGCATCTCGTGCCGCTTGTCACGCTTGTAGTAAAGTGCGGCAAAGGCCAGGATGTTGAGGAAGAGCAGTGACGCCCCCACAGCGACTGTCACACTCAGCTCAGTCGAATAGTCCCGGGTGTCTCCGGGGAAAAGCTCCTGCCGTGGACGCTCCGAACCATAAGGCTCCGGATCAGAGGGGAAGGTAGGGTAGGGGTGACGCGTGGTGCGAGGGCCCGGTGTTCTTGGCCAGGGTCTCTGGCTGCCTGAGCCAGGACCCGACGGAGAGCGGGTGGTTGTGGGGAAGAGCTCCTCATGTAGACTGTGGAGATGGGGGACTAACTCCAGCCAGAATGCCACCTTGTTGGCCCTGTAGTTGTCCCTAACACGAGGTTTTAAGCCAATGTGGAGGTACTGCTTGTCCTTGGAGTTGAACTTGGTCCAGATGACCTCTTCAAAGCGGTTGGGCTTTGTGTGAATGAACTTGGTGTCCTGAGGGACTGGCAGGTTGGGGTCCCTAGTGGAGGAGAGAGGGGACATATCGTCAATATTTTAGTCAATCTGGTTCAAAGTATGTAATAATTGCGTTGACATCTGAAAAAACCTTTCAGACTCAGGACACGTAGCTTCTAGAAACTCTACCGACATCTGGTTGGTAAACAGAAAGAAAGAAAGACACTACTCTACAACTGAAGAGGCCCTACCCCTAGCTAGTCTATCCTGCATTTACACTACAACACAAAAAGAGATATTTTAATTAGGGCCGGGACTTTAACGCGTTAATTAAGATTAATTAATTACACAAAAATTAACGCATTTTAATCGCACTTATTTTTGCACCGCGGAACCTTTCTCACTGGATGAGTTTCAGGGGTACCGATTATACTGGAGCACCAACTAACGTTCATGACTTCAGACTTCTCTAACGGAAGTAGCTCCCTACTCACCACCGTGGCACCCACCCCCCCAGACACGAAACCGGAACTCTGAGGACACGGCCGTGAATTGACGGCGAGAAAGGATAGTAGAGGGAGTCCGTCGAGGGTTAGTGACGTCACGACACCCGAGGTGGTCTGAAGTCGGACGTTCGAAGGAGTGTCGCCCCGGTAGTCAGAGTTTTGCTGTCTGCGTAAAACTATTAACACCGTCAGTGCGAAAGAGAGTTCAACGGACAAGTGAGTAAGAAGAGATGCTCTCCGTATAAATGCGTAAAACGTGAAACACAGTGATAAACTGAGTCAACAGTAGATAGTGTGTCGTATGTTGTGAGAAATGGAGTAAGCAAGAAACATGAAGATACTTTAGAAGATAGGTACAGTGTGAAAAGAGAGTTGAATAGTGTTAAAAGAGAAAAGGGGGAAGGGGAAAAAAAACGACAGGGAAGGGAAGGGTGTGAATAGGAGTCGTTTCTGTAGGAGCTCCTCTGATATTTTAAGTCATGGGTGTCTGACCCGTCTGTCTCTGTTACCGCTATACGCTTCCTTCTGGGGAGATCGCGACCAAGGTGTCTGGTGGTCCACTCCACCGCGGCCGTCACCGGTTGGCGTTTGAGGTGCGGCTCCAAGTCAAGAGCCAAATGGAAAATTGGTTAAAATGGTGGTGCGGTCTGCCTCTGGCGCGGGGCTTACCCGGCTTACGGCGTGTACCTCTACTCTATGGCATGCATGAAACCCGCACCGGGTACTAGCCACGATGCCTAGACAAGTGGTACTTGAAGGAGCTTCTTGTGACTACCGACTCGCGGCACCAAGTACTGAATGACCTGGTTGAAGCGTTCTGAACCATCCAGAAGAGACTAGACTAAAAATATAGGTGTTACCATATAATTTTAATCCCGGCCTGAGCTAATTTTTTTTAATTAGAATTAATTAATCTCCGAAACATTAATTAAATTAGCTTTAATTAGCGTAAAAATTAGTGTATATTATAAACCCTGGACTCTTGTCACACTCTTCGTTAAAAAAAGTGTAACTAAAATCATATGGTAACTTATTACTGGACTCTTATGTATTCGAATTGGTTGTTTTTGTAACCATATAAAAAAGCGTTCCACCATTGAATTGGTTCTCTGGTTGTCTTTCACGTTAAAAACGGTATTTCACATCGTACTCAGTATAAATCCTTATATCATGTAAGTCTTCTAAGTCCACGGATGATCATCCTCTGGAAGAACATTTGCATATTGTGAACAAAAAATTCAGTTTGCGTGTCATGAAAGTTGCGATGGTAAGTATTTGTAACCCTTTGGAGACTGATTAATTTCTTGTAAGAGAGACAACCCGAAGTCTTCCGGTATTGTCCCTGAAGACCAACTGAATGGTTGTCAACAAATTTTTTAGATTAGTTAAAGTCAGGATTAAAAGAGCTCCATTGAACCAGCTCTGTTATTTGTCAAGTTGTATTTCACGGTCAACATGGTTGTAACATATTATAAGTTGGAAATTTACCATCATGGTAAATGCGTTTATTTCTCTTTCTTACACGGTCACTACTGGCAGTTTAGGGAGGACATAAGAGGTTATAGGACTACTGTTTTGATTGTTTAGAGACAACGCAACGGGGACACAACTAGTTGCGCTCTAACCACACCCAGGCACATGAGGCCCAGCCCGATTGCAGGTGCGATCGACGATATCAAAACCGTAACTGCCACCCTATGAACTCGAACTACAGCGCGCGGCCATATTACGTTTAAGGAAAAACGTATTAACAACCGCTTTGTTTGGCACGCCGAAACTAAGCTGCGCAAGTAGGACAGGCAAAAAATTTTGTTCTTACAGGGTAAGTGCCCCCGGTTGGTTTCGCCAGAGTAGTCGAGAAGCCGTACAAACCTGATAACAAGTATCAAAC
>NW_011369951.1:16513212-16518552 GCF_000735185.1 Notothenia coriiceps | reverse complement strand
ACACCCACAACCAACACACACATCCAACACACAACACACACACACATTATACTCACTTCAGGGGACTACTTGATCAACATGCATCCTGCGAGATTATCTAACTAACCATAACAACACATGCCTAACCTAACCTTACCTAACCTTACCTAAACCTTTTACCAAGTTCTTCACCCAATTAATTTGATTTCCCCAATGGACTTTTTCCGATTTAGTCCCATAAGGGAACGATCCCCACAGGACTGTGTAAAAGATATTAGGTCCCCACATTATAGTAAGCTAGCCACACACACACACACCACAGACACAACACACCAACACACGAAAGACGGGACGACTTACAATAAATCGTGTCTGTAGCACTTCATTCAGTTCACTGAAAAATAAACGTGACTTTTTATTGAAATCTGTTAACTTAATACATTAATTAAAGTCAACGCATCAGTTTTTCAGCGTACAGTAACATTGACTTTTACTCCAATACATTCTAAGGCAAATTTTACTTAGTTCTCCACAAATTCATTTACATTTTGTCGTTTTAGAGTGTTACTCATACTACATTTATACTGTATCAAAACATGTTACATTGAGTTATTATATATATTAGTCTGAAATTCTTGATTACATACTTTTATTAAGTATAGTTATGCTGATTATTCTAATTAATGCTAATTTGCATCACTGTACCTGTATGAAGTCGGCTGGTTGCTCACTACTGTACGGAGCTCAGTCACGGTACATGTTATCTACAAAGCCCATGTTGGATCAATACCTTCTTACATCTGCTCCTTATCTCTCGGCGAATAAAGTGCTATAGCCTGAATCTCATGTGGTTTTTAATGTGCAAGTGCTAGGACTGCTTAGGGAAAAAGCTTTTAGCATGCGCAAGCTCTCCTAACTGGAACAGTCTGCATAAAGGAATGGAATCTGACAATTTGGTTCCACTAAATGTTTTAGCAGCACGGATAGATGCCTAGCAGGTCGGAAACTTTCTAACTGTTGGAACCTGTAAATGTCACTAGCTATGTAAACTGTAGTCGCTGTAAATATGCTGTATGATGTCCTTTTTGTTTTTCTGTTTTATATGTATTCATGTGGAACCTACTTGCAGCAGGTCACCCTTGAAAAAGAGATCAATGATCTCAATGGGATTCACCTGCATAAATAAAGGTTTGAAATGAAAATGTAACAGGTGATCTGTGTGCTGTGGTGTGGCTTCCTGCACAAAGCAAGGATCTGTCCTTTCCTCCTGTAGAGATAAACTCACGTCATAAAAACAGTTTGTGTTCTGAATGAGTCCCTCTCCCTGTCTGCCTGCAGGAGACATCATGCAGAGGTTCAGTTTCCCAGCAGGCAGTGCGCCCTCCTGCAGCAACACCCCAAGCACCCCCCCGAAGACACGCTTCACTCGCCAGGCCGGTCAGTATCCAACATAAGTGTTCCTTCAAAAGGCTATAAAAAAAAAATCAATCCAGGATGAATTCAGCTTAAATGTAAATCTACTGATGAGGCGCCAACCGATGTAACTAAGTACATTTACTCAAGTATGTTAAAACCACTACAGTTCGAATAATAATAATAATCAATACAATAATAATAAACCTTATTTATATAGCACCTTTCAAAGAGTTACAAAGCATTTACATAAAAACCAGAACAGCTTCACACACAGAAAGGGATTCAGCTTCAGTTACTTTGCATAAAAACTAATTGCCAGCTATAAACATTTAATTCGTTTTCTAATTAACAAATAAAATATATTTTACAAAATGAGACTGAGTTTTTTTTAATTAATTTTTTTGAGATTTTCTGCATTAAATGGTTTTATGTTTGATGCCACAACTGAGTTTTACTTTTTTTTTTTTACTTTTATTAAAGCAACATTTCCAATGCCGAAGCTTTTACTTTTATTAGAATATTATAACAATTTGATAGTAATCTGAATATTCCTTCTACCACTGCCACAAACCAACTTCCTATAGTCTCTCATAACTCAGTGATTAGCAGTCTGCAATAAGTATTAAAATCCTTTCATAAAAATTTGATCGGGCTGGTCCCTCAAATGACAGTCAGAGTGGGCATGCATAAAATGATGATCTTCTTATTTCTCTCATCAGGTCTTCTGGGGGCAGAGGTCAACATCAGAGTGTCTCTGAAGGGGTTCCCTTCCCCAGTCACCTCCGCCCTGTCCCAGCCCCGCCCTCAGAGGGGGGGGCTGTTCGAGCACTACGTCTTCTCTGGACGTAAGAACCCGCCTGTTACATACTCACTATTCTCACTAAAGCAGAGAGAAATAGTTGACTATCCCCAGGGCATCTTGGGTTTTGTGACAGCTCCATTTTAGAATAATATAAAAGATGAATGAAAACTACCACACTGTTGACTATGTGGTGTTTTAAAGCAGTTTTAAACACCAGTATTGATAGAAATGTCTCTGAGGCTGATCCTGTATGTGCTGAGGTCAGTAGCCTACTGCACTAAAGTACAGTTTGAAAGCCTACTTGTATTTTACTTCAGTTTTTTCTTCTCATGCCACGTTCTACTTCTTCACCTTTAATTTTCAAAAACCAAGGGATCTTTGGATTAGTCTTGGAGAAAATAGTTCAATATGAGCTCTACCCCAAATAACTATAAGAGTTAAACCCTTCTTTTCACAAGTAATAATAATATAACATGAAATGATATACCAGGAGACATGTTCCTGTTTGGAGTCAGTTCTTCTTCCCGATATATTTGACATAATGGTCACAAACTCTTAACTATTTCCATGCTGGACCTTTCCATCTGTGACAGCTCTGACTCGTCCAGTGTGTGAGGTGGTGTTAATAATAATAATCCTCTCTCTCTCTGCAGCTCTCTTCTTCAGCGTCCACATCTCAGGTGACCTGCTGGTGCTAACCACACCTCCCCCTCCCGCAGCCCCGGCCCCCCCGCCAATCCTCAGCCCTGTTGTGTACAGCGACTTCGCCAACATGGCCACTCAGAATGCTAACACGCCCCCCCCAGCTAACTCCATCAGGGTGTGGCTGCGCTGTCCCTAACGTCCTGCTCTGGTATTATAACCACAATATTTTCAAAGCACTAAATGTATCATGTATTATTATTGTAGTACATTCATATCATGATTTCAATTCCCAGAAGTGGTAACTATAATGTTCTAATGTAACTAATATTCCTTACAAATTTGAATAGCTGCGTCATTCTTTAAAACGTTCCACTGATTACAAACAACACATCACTGCTCATCATTATTCAGCTTTATTATTACACTTTTATTAACAGTCTACAGAGCAACATGAAGATACTAACAAAATAATCAAGAATAAACACGACTGGACTGGATCATCATCATCAGGCCAAGCCCCCTCTGCCCATGGCCCCTCCCCTTCCTCCTCGAAAGAAAGTGCCTGAAAACAAATGTGAGGAGAAAGCATTAGAAACAACGACAGAGATTCCATGTGATCATATCTGTTTGTGATCTATCCCCATGTTTATGCTGCTCTCTGCTTATTGCACTTCAATAAACAGCTTTATCATTCCCCAGAGTGACTGCAGGTTATTTTGAACATGTTCCACATCAGGTCTTAACAGAGTGCTCAAGGGATGACGAATTTTGGAGTTAGCATCGCAAGGGCTCCCTCAACAAGAAGCCGAGGGATTCTTCTAAAGAATTTATAATATTGCATAAATACGTTTTATAATTTCATATTTTGTTCATCAATATAATGTCCACACATTAATAACACTTCATGATTTTGAAAGTATAAAGTCAATCAACAGAAATAAAACTGAGAATCATTACGTTATAACAAACCACATGACCTTACATCTCCACCACTAAGATAAAAGTGGCTAATATTCAGCGTGATGATGTTTAGTAGTCTAATTGAGACACTTAGCAACCGTCTTTTATAGGACACAAAGAAGCTTCTGATATTCACCAGCGTGTATTTACTGACATATTCTATGCAGTAAAACAAAACATGAAAATCTCTTCAGCTTGTGTTAACAGACATTATTCAAAGGCTTCTAACCAAAAACACATTCAAAAAACTGTTGACTTGAAGACGAGAGAGCGGGAGGTGCTGAAATGCTGACTCATTTCTGGGGTTAGGACTCATTCCTGCACAACTACATCTTCTCTCTGACACTGAAAGGACAGTTGTATGTGGTCACCTCTGCGGCTGAGCAGCGTGCGCGCCTCCATCCTCCCCCCCCTGGTTCCTCTGCTCATCACACCACTTGCTGTGCGCCGCTGAGCTGCACTGCTGGTGTCTGAGGAGGGAGAGGAGCAGACTGTCAGGGACAACACATCAGGAGAAACATTAAACATAACCAAAGATTAACATCTGTCATATGAACTAGGACAAACAGATTCAGCTGAAACAAATGTCACCGTCAGTCATTCTGAGTGTGGATCGGTTGAGATGATCAGAAGCTGCCGATTTTTCAATGTTTAGACATTCGATTTAAAAACCTAAACAGATTGATCTGGTTGTCCAGCTGTCCAGATAAGCATCCCCTTGTGTACAAATTGATGTTGAAATATATGTTAAAATATCATTTTGAATGAAGTATTGCTGAGCTGCAGTCTACAAATTCTTTACTACAGACTTAATAAGTCCCTGAGCAAGGCACCGTTCCCTACACTGCTCCCTGGGCGCAGTTCATAATGGCAGCCCACTGCTCCTAACACTAGGATGGGTCAAAAGCAGAGAAACCATTTTGTTACTGTACTACGTAATGACAATAAAAGTGAAAAACAAAACAAAAAACCAACTAGTTTCTTTGATACAGTTTCTCATATTTATTTATTGTTCAATGAAAAATCATCAATCCCTCCAATAATGTGAATAACTCCTAGAATGAAAGGGCTGTTGCCAGTAGGTTTTATAAATTGTCTTCTAAAAACCTAGTTATCAGCAGTGTTGGGACTAACTGGTTACTGTAACGCCGTTATTTTTGGCAGTAACTAGTAGTCTAAAGCATTATTTTTTAAATTCAGTAACTCAGTTACCGTTACTACATGGTGCGTTACTCCGTTGTTATTTTTTTTATATAGTCTCGGCTCCCAGATGTTGGTGAGCGGCGCCAATAGCGAGGCGAACACAGATGAGAACTGTACTTAAGTACAGTACTTGAGTAAATGTACTTAGATACTTCCTGTGTCACATGCGGAGACGCGCTGTGGGCGTGTTTGTGTTTACTAACAAGACTATCATGGCGGCAGCGGAGCTCAAGTCGAGTTTCTCCGCCTGGGGATATTCTCACTATTTCACTTTTGTCGAGCACAAAGAAAAGAACGTTTTTAGTTAAATGTAATTGTGTTCTTCGGCGGTCAAA
>NW_011369951.1:16506619-16513148 GCF_000735185.1 Notothenia coriiceps | reverse complement strand
TTGATCAAGAAATAGCAATAGAAATAGTAGAAATAGCCTGCATGTGTTCTACAACATACCGTGCAATGGCTTTATCAACTTTTCCCTGGCTAGCAGTCCCTCGGTTAAAATCCAGCCGCTGTTGCTTAGGTGGAGGTGGANAAGCATTCATTCACAACTAAATCAGGAGACCTTTAACGTTTTACGTCCGATTCGCTCCTTTTTTCCTTCGCTGTACACAGCTCCAGTTTGGGCATTGGCCTGTCATCTGATTGTATTTGTTGTTGCTGCTGTAGCGGAAGTTTAGTACAATTATTTTTGATTAAATACTCCAAATCTCCACCCTCCATAATTGCACTTGCTTCAGTTGCTTGCTACTTTCTAACGGCTGTGAGAGTGGTGCAGTGGCGCTATCTATCTTCTATCGATTAGATTAAAAAGTAGGGTAGACATGTGGACATTATGGCCAATGCCCAAACTGGAGCTGTGTACAGCGAAGGAAAAAAGGAGCGAATCGGACGTAAAACGTTAAAGGTCTCCTGATTTAGTTGTGAATGAATGCTTATTAGGGTTTCGTCTGGAGAGTGCGTGCGGACCTGTCGGTTACATAACAGGCGTGTGTAAATCCTGCATCTGTATGATACAAATGTGTGTAAAATGATACCGGGTGCTGTAATCACTCATCTGGTTACGTTATTACTAGGGCCGGGACTTTAACGCGTTAATTAAGATTAATTAATTACACAAAGATTAACGCATTTTAATCGCACTTATTTTTGCACCGCGGAACGTTTCTCACTGGATGAGTTTCAGGGGTACCGATTGTACTGGAGCACCAACTAACGTTCATGACTTCAGACAACAACAAACCACAGTGAACAATAGTCAAACGTGAACGAAGAAGCTGATGAGACCGCTTTGGTTGGCCCCGTGAATGGGACATTTTGTTTTAAAAAACGGACGGATGGAAGCGTCAATAAGAGCACGGTTGTTTGCAAATTATGCAAAAAGGAATTCGCATATCACCGCAGCACATCAAGCCTCAAGTATCATCTCAATGCAAAACATATAGCAGCTAGAGTGGAAGCTAGCGTGGACGTTAGCCCGACTCGGAGTACAAGGACCCACACCCAATTCGCGTGGCCTATGCAACAGAGAGATTTTATTTTTCATCAGGATATTGGAAGGATAGGAGGGATTGAGGTCCATCACTGGCACTTTTTTATTTTATTTTAAATGGTACACTTTATGTTGAATTATTTATTATTTTGTTGGTGCAACTGGCACTTTATGTTGAACTGTTTATTGTTTTGGCCAAGGTAATTGAGAGAGTTGGACTGAAATTGATTAGATTTTTTAAATCAACTGTTGGTAAATCAACAAAGTCTGTTATGGCCTCTGAAGCAACAGAGAGATGTTTTCTAATAGTCAGGGTTTCCAATGTTCTGAATGTACTTGAAAGTATTGTGTTTTACTTAAAAAACAAAGTGTTATAGTTTACAGAAGGTCTACCTACCTATAGGCTACCTGAATCTCTGAAATGTACTATATTCCTAAATATGCTATTGCTACACTTTATGGCAAAAATTGCACTTTTCTGTTGGTCTTGGTTAAGTACCACCTTGAAAAAAATAAACAATGTTTTGTTGCTTAAGCTTATGTATTCAGTCATTATTCAATGGTATACTAAAATCCATGTGAAAAAAATTGCTTCTCACTGTTCTCAGGTCAAATATTTATATGTGATTAAAAATGCGATTAATTTCGATTAATTAATTACAAAGTCTCTAATTAATTAGATTAATTTTTTTAATCGAGTCCCGGCCCTAATTTTAATATACCATTATGGAATAAAAATCATCAGAAAGACCTACCCAGTCTTGGCGAAGTTGGTCCAGTAAGTCATGACCACGGCACTCAGCATCACGTCGTTCTTCGAGAAGTTGCATGGGAACAGATCCGTAGCACCGATCATGGGCACGCCAAATACGTACGGTATCTCATCTCCATGTGCGGCATCGGCCCATTCGGGGCGCGTCTCCGTCTGGCAGTGGTGGTAAAATGTGTAAAAGTAAACCGGAGACTGAAACTCGGCGTGGAGTTTGGCGGTGGCCACTGCCGGCGCCACCCACTGGTGGTCTGTGAACAGCGCTAAGAGGGTCTTCCTTCGCATATCGCCATTGTCTCTGTCTGCCCAGTCTGTGTACATGAATTTTATAGTCTCCCTCAGGATGTCTTTGCCTGGAGGATAAGATGTGGGAAGGGAAAGGGACAGCAAAAAAAAGGGGAAGGGGGGAAAAGAGAAAATTGTGATAAGTTGAGAGAAAAGTGTTGACATGGATAGAAGATTTTCATAGAAGTACAAAGAACTGGAATGACAGGTAAAGAGTGTTTGTATGCATGTGTGATAGATACAACTGAGTCAAATAGTGACACAAAGGGCAAAAGCGTAAATATGCCTCTCGTAGAGAAGAATGAGTGACAGGCACTTGAGAGGAAGCGTGACTGCATTATCAAAATGCGTCTGTGTTTTGACTGTGGCCCGCTGTGAGGGCTTTGCAGGCTGATCTGTGGAGAACAACAGCACTGTGATTGGGAGCTGCCTGGGGGATGATGAGAGACGGCATTAGTGCCCGCGGAGTCTCAAAGGCCAAAGCACAGACCCACCACGGTGAAAGATCATCTCGATGATAGGCAATGTCTTTAGCATGCCTGTCTTGGTTGGTGCTCTTTGCCGGGCTCACATTGTATCTCTTTTTCTCATTCTTTGCCCACATATTGTGTTTAAAAACATTTGATTCCAATGGGAGTTTTGACACTGGGGAGTTTTTTTTAGAAAGCCTACATTGTAATGATGAATAACAGAATATGAACCACTTTTTTTCATAGTGTGTAACACACTCATCTACCAGGGAATAGTACAGTATTTATTAAATTGTTTAGGTCAGTTTTGTGCTAATCATTTATTCTGTATCTGATACTTTTAGAACTTTATTTTGGCAATTTATCCTTTCATTTGAGTTGTGTTTGTGTGGACCCCAGGAAGGTTTCATTACATGGGGGTGTCGTGGTACACACAGAGAGAGTACATTACAGCCTGGATGGAGCACAATGTCGACAGTCCCTACCTTCAGGGTAGCCGTAGAGGTTGTCCACGAAGTTGGAGATGGTGTAGTCGAAAGCAGCAGCTGTGATGCCGTCGTTGTCCTCACTGTCATCCACAAACTTCAGCCCCTCGCCTTGGTTCACTCCTATCAGGATGTCATAGTTGAGGAACTCCCCCTGGTGGTGCAAGAGAGGAAGAACATGTTGAAGGCTGAATTCAGTACAATTTTGAAGGCTGCTAAACACGACTTTGTTTTGTGCATTTGTAAAGTAAAATCAGCTTTTTTCCTACTTGTATGTGATATCTATGCCAATAGTGTTGATGTATAGTTTTTTCTTGTGGGACAATAATAGGGACAAGGTGAAGGAGTATCGCTTAAAATAGGGGCAGTAGCAGTCTTACATAATGAGCTTTTAATGTCATTTTCCCAAAATAATGCAATTTTTTCTTTCTTTCTTTCGTAACATATGTTTCAGGTTTGAGTTATTGTTGCATGTTAAGATAATATTGTCATTTTGGTCTATCGTGAAAGCAATAAAGTATTTATCATAATAACAGTAAGAAACCAGGAAAATAAATCCAGTTTAGATACATTTATATTACATTTATCCAATTATACCGTATACATTATATGATAATAATCATAATAGTATATTGGAACAAATCACTTTTTGTATTAGGACTGCATTTCTTTATAATACTTTCCCTCAGTCCGTCTAGTTTTTTTACCCTTATGTGAGAAATGTAAACAAACTGACGTTGATTGTGAGTATTAAACACTTATACTGTAGAGCTTACAAGTAAAAGCAATATTAAGAAGAGTAAAATAAGAATGACAAATAACTAAATATGAAATCAGAACGTTTTTTAAAAATCTTTTGGACTATTCCTTATCTTTCCTGTGTCCTTGTGTAATACTGTATGGTTTTACCTCTTAAACTGACTCCATTTAAGCTGAAAAAATTAAATCAGTCGTGGATTGAATAGGTCACTCAAACTGTGAAGAAAGGATTTGCAAGTACACAATGATTTGTATGTATGGGATAACAAGCAAAAATAAGTTGTGAGCCATGGGTATATAATCTACAACCGAGGCAGTGTGCTTCAGCGTTTTAGGATGCGAGGTCACACCAGCTGCTAAATGTCACAGTCAGACCCTAATTCTGTGGAAAGGTCACACCTCTTTCAACACGTTCTCCATGTTCTCTCTGCATGGTAGACCCTCACCTGCTGCATGAGGATCTCAGGGTCGTCGGGCACCACGTCTCCGTCCACCACGGGGCCAAAGGCGATGTGGTAGCGGGCTGGCTGGATGTCCTGGTCCACCAGCTCCCGGAAGTTCTTGCGCCTCAGGCAGTCGACCAGGTCGGCCGTCTCTGTGTACGTGCAGCCCACTTTCCGGGCCAGGATCTTTGTGTACTTGAGGGGCTGGTAGTTGACGGACCAGCTGGAGATGGCTGTTCCACTCTGAGCTATGGCTCTGTGGAACAGACCTGAGGATATGAAAGAAAAAGAGGATTATAATACTGTATGAAGGGGTGAATATGACCAAAATCGTTTACAAATATTGGGTGATCTCTCTAAATGTCATGTGCTTTTCCCACTACATTTGTTTTTTGCCGGCAGGACGGAAACGTTCTCTGTTAAGAGAGACTTCTTGATATGAATATCGCACATCTCTTTTTCCACTAAAAGAATTACCCTTTATAAAAATAAACTTCCAATTTTACTTTTTCATCTCATTATTCTCATTAGTGTCACGACAGACCCAAAGCATCTTGAATAGAGCATGCTACAGGACTACAAAAGAAGCCAGACTGGGAATAAGCTAATCTGAGACGTCAAGAGAGGCATTTTCCTCTTTTTCGTGCTAGCTGTTTCTTCTCTCACTCTCCCTGGCTGTGTTCCTCCCTCCCCCTCTTCCTCTTTGTCTCTCTCCGTCTCCATGGTTCTGCCTTTCCGGTGCTGTTTGAACCACTGAAGTGGCTCGTTAAGAGGCCGCCTGACTCACTCCTTTCCTCTTGCGCTCCCCTTTTTCTTTCTCTTCCCTCTCTTGGGCTGAAGATTGGTCAGTTAATTATTAAGCAGAGCTGCAGAGCCTTCTTTCCCTGGGAAATCAATTATAGTAAGAAGCAGCTCGGAAACAGCTATACCTACACATCTGCATCGAAAAATATGCTATTATTTAATTCAAAATAAGTTCTCACTCCAAGAGAGCCTTCGCCGCTCAGTACTTAGCTAGATTTGGCTACTATATTCTTCCTCAATAATGTTATAATGTCTCCACCTCTTTCCTTAAATACAGGACACTTTGGGAGATGTCTCCCCCCTTTATCATATCAGCATCACTTATAACCCCTCACTCCGTCCTGTCTACCACTTCCCTCCTGCCATCCATCCTGTGCGTGTCTGCTGTCGTTTTTGATTTGCGACGGCGTGTAGGTGACATGATTGGTGTCCCTAAAGGGTGGGGATGACAGACTCCTTACCTGGTGTCCCTGGCGGGGGAGAGGGGGGGAGAATGACAGACAGGCGGCGTCTAGAGGGCTGGTGTTAGATGCGGATGATGACGATGGGTTGATGACAAAAGCGGAGGCATGAGAATGGACTGGTGGCGGGGTGAGGGGGGTTGGTTGTCAGCAACAGGAGACAAGGGGTTAATACAGGCTTTCCCAACCGTTAGGGTCTTTCTGCTGCAAAAAGGGGGGGGGGGGGGGGGGTCCCTGAAAACATATAATTGAGCTACAATGAGTGTCAATGGCTGGTTGCTATCTGAAAATAAACAAGCAAGCGAGATAGCCAGTGCACATAGGCCATCTGAGAAATACTACATCATCAATACACTAAATGTACTTTTCTAGAGTTAAATGAAATGTATTCAACACTTGTGTCTGTACTGTTGGTTAAGAACAGACCTGGAGCTGGGAGCTAACTAAGCTAGAGATGTGTATTTTAGTGTAAAGCGAAGCTAGCTGTTTACCTTTCTTCTCTGCCTTTATGTTAAGCTACTGTAGACTAACCATCCTGACTCAGGCTTCATACCTTATGCAAAGACAAGAGTGGCATAATATAGTGTGCTTCTGAGATATGATTTTACTTCATATGTCATTTTGAGTTACAAAATATCATATACAACAGGGGTAGGGAACCTCCGGCCCCCGGGCCGTATACGGCCCGCGAGACCATTTGCTACGGGGCTCGAGGTAATTTATAAACACGCAAAAAAGAAAAAATGTAAAGAAATCTAGACCGCAAAAAAATTAAACAGGCGAGTGCCTGTTTTTCCTGGCCAAGGTCAGGGTCCTTGAACACGTGGTACATGGCTCGTCTGACAGGGGTGCAGTTCTGACGGAGAGCACCAGAACGCCACTCCAGCACCTCCAAGCAGTACCGATAAGGAGCCGTACACATGCTGCAGTTTTTGCGTGGCCGTGTCTTTAGTTG
>NW_011369951.1:16486596-16506579 GCF_000735185.1 Notothenia coriiceps | reverse complement strand
GAAATCATACCGCTGCCCACTGCCAATGTTTGAGTGTGTTGCAGAGAGAGAGAGGAAACAGATGGTTTACCGCCTTGTGATGCGTATCAATGTGGCTGGAAGACTGAGGCTTTGAGGCAGCTGATTGGTTCGCTGAATGCTGTCATCATGGCACCCAGACCTCAGACTCAGACCAAGGGTCTCGATCTAAGATTTATTTATTGATTCGTTTATTTATTAGACCCTCCAGAAAAACGCGGGCAAAAATTCTTGATTATGCGATTAAACATGCGGGGTTTTTATGTGATTTTATGCGGTGAAATTGCGGGAAGTTGCGAAATATGCGGAAAGTTGCGAAATATGCTAAATATGCGGGGAAAAAGAATAACAATTTTTTTAAATATTGGGCTGTCTTATTTATTCTCTCTCACACACAACCTGCCACTAACGTTAAACCCCTTTACTATTCAATTAAACACATTCAATGTTTATTTATTGTAAAAGCAATTGGGCTATTTTAAACTCACACACCCCCCCCGCACACACACACTTCTCCGCCTCATTCTGTTTTCATTTACTCGTTCGTTATCTGTTATCTGACCAGCTTCAATCTGTAGGCTACTCACTTCGTTTCTTGTAGCCCTCGAAAGGGTTTTGGAGGTTGATGCCTCGGTGAACGTGAGTTGTTTGGCTTTCTTGTCCGCAGCAGCAGAAAGCATTTTCGAATGTTTGAATGAATCAAAGTGGGTCGTCACCGTCGATTTTCTCTTATGCTCCAACACAAAGTTGCACGGGGTGCAGAATAGTTTCCCCCCACTTTTTGCCCGGTCTTTAGTAGAAATGTTCGTTGGTAAATGAGATGGATTAGATTTTTTCATCGTGTGAGTTCCACACGTTCACTCTATACAGTGTTGTTTACATTCTGTGATTCGCGAGCTGATGACGTCACGTCAAGACGAGTTAACTTTTGTTTTAGTTTTTTTTTTCTCAACTTTGTGTGGAAAAATGCGGTGATTATGCGGCCTTTTGATAAATATGCGGCCTTTTAAAAATCTGCGCCATTTTGCTGATTATGTGGTAAATTCTGCGATCACAGAATCGCGTTTTTCTGGAGGGTCTAATATACCACGTGATGACACGTTAGGCTCGTGTTGTGTTCAAGGACCCTGACCTTGGCCAGGAAAAACAGGCACTCGCCTGTTTAATTTTTTTGCGGTCTAGATTTNAGGCCTGGACATGTACTGGCTTAAGCAGGGGGACACGTCTGGCACTGCAGGATTTGAGTCCCTGGCGGCGTAGTGTGTTACTGATGGTAGCCTTTGTTAGTAACAAAGGCTACCATCAGTAACACACTACGCCGCCAGGGACTCAAATCCTGCAGTGCCAGACGTGTCCCCCTGCTTAAGCCAGTACATGTCCAGGCCTGTCTGAAGTTTGCTAGAGACATTTAGATGATCCAGAAGAAGATTGGGAGAATGTCATATGGTCAGACGACTGATCCGTGTAAAGGAAAGAATGAATGGGGCCATGTATCGTGAGATTTTGAGTGACAACCTCCTTCCATCAGCAAGGGCATTGAAGATGAAACGTGGCTGGGTCTTTCAGCATGACAATGATCCCAAACACACCGCCCGGGCAACGAAGGAGTGGCTTCGTAAGAAGGGGGGTCCTGGAGTGGCCTAGCCAGTCTCCAGATCTCAATCCCATAGAAAATCTTTGGAGGGAGTTGAACGTCCGTGTTGCCCAGCGACAGCCCCAAAACATCACTGCTCTAGAGGAGATCTGCATGGAGGAATGGGCCAAAAATACCAGCAACAGTGTGTGAAAACCTTGTGAAGACTTACAGAAAATGTTTGACCTCTGTCATTGCCAACAAAGGGTATATAACAAAGTATTGAGATGAACTTTTGTTATTGACCAAATACTTATTTTCCACCATAATTTGCAAATAAAGTCTTTAAAAATCAGACAATTAGATTTTCTGTATTTTTTTTTCTCATTTTGTCTCTCATAGTTGAGGTATACCTGTGATGAAAATTACACGCCTCTCTCATGTTTTTAAGTGGGAGAACTTGCACAATTGGTGGCTGACTAAATACTTTTTTGCCCCNAGCAATTCTAGAAAATGGAAGACATACACAGGGTTCCCGCGGGGTCTTAAAAAGTCTTAAATTTGATCATCTGAATTTAAGGCCTTAAAAAGGTCTTAAATATGACCACAAATTTAAGACCTTTTTAAGGCCTTAAATTCAGATGATCAAATTTAAGACTTTTTAAGACCCCGCGGGAACCCTGTGTATGTCTTCCATTTTCTAGAATTGCTCCCACAGTTGATTTATTCACACCAAGCTGCTTACCTATTGCAGATTCAGTCTTCCCAGCCTGGTGCAGGTCTACAATTTTATTTCTGCTGTCCTTTGACAGCTCTTTGGTCTTGGTCATAGTGGAGTTTGGAGTGTGACTGTCTGAGGTTGTGGACAGGTGTCTTTTATACTGTTAACGAGTTCAAACAGGTGCCATTAATACAGTTAACAAGTGGAGGACAGAGGAGGCTCTTAAAGAAGAAGTTACAGGTCTGTGAGAGCCAGAAATCTTGTTTGTTTGTAGGTGACCAAATACTTATTTTCCACCATAATTTGCAAATAAATTCTTTAAAACTCAGACAATGTGATTTTCTGGATTTTTTTCTTCTCAATTTGTCTCTTATAGTTGAGGTATACCTAGGATGAAAATGACAGGCCTCTCATCTTTGTGGAAGAACTTGCACAATTGGTGGCTGACTAAATACTTTTTTCCCCCACTGTACATAGATCTTTTTCATTGTTAGTTTTTTTATTTTTTTTTTTAAGTATTCTGCTTTCTTATGAGGTAACAAAAGAAAAACCTGTTATGGTCATTTTAAACTTTACAACAATGTTAAAAAAAAATACGTAAATACAACCATAGGGGCACAAATGTGATTTAGGAAATAAATCACAAGGACCACACACTCTAGTTTGACCTTCTTAAAAGTTAAATCAAGAAGCTCATTTGAGATTTCTCCCTAATTCTCGTCTATTTTCAATCACAAGGGAGATTAGATTGTAAAGAAAAGGTAAATATAGTTTAGAGTGCAGCACCTGACTGACCTGATATCCTCTCCCACTACAATCACACAGAATGAAGCCCAGCAGGTTATTCACTGACACTCTAGATATTTAATAACATCCAACATGTTGTGTTCCTCTGCGTCAGATCTTACTGTATGGCCTCAGCAAAGCCATCGGTGCGGTGTGGGACCAACAGGGTGGGAGTACTGGGAACCATCCTGTCGTCATCATCAAAGAAATGTTGCTGCAACACACACACACACACATTGACTGAGACACTAACACCTCACATGCTTCACACAGTCTTTAGACTAGTTACACAGGTAGGATGTGTCTGACAACATTAACAGTACATGTATTCTAACCCCTGGACACACACTCCGTCTCTCACCATGCTGCCTATTCCCGGGGTGAGCTGAGGTCCGCGTCCCACTGAGGGTCTGCGCAGCTGAGAGGACTGTCTCTGATTAAACAAACAGAAAACAGGACATCACTGTTAGAGTATTCTATTCATTCAAGATTATTTCTTACAGGACATTTTCACAGAAGCTACAACACTCATTTTACATTTAAAAAAACATTTCACAGCGTAAGTTCATCTAATCAAATAATTTTTTCTTTGTTTTCATGACCAAACAACAGATTTAGCCAAAATCTATTTGTTGTAATGGCAAATGGACTGTATTTATATAGCGATTTCCCAGTTTTTAAGATGCCTTAAAGCGCTTTTGCATAGATACACATCATTCACACACAGCACATTGGCCATGGGGAGCCATTTTGGGTTACGTTTCTTGCCCAAGGACACATCAGCAACGGAACCACCAACCCTCCAATATGAAGGTTGGTAGTTATATGACCGTTCTACTCAGTTTACATAAGAGGCTGATATGCACCACTAAAGCATTCGTATTTTCTTCCAGATGAGTTTTAATGTTTGTACCCTAAACATTAAAAGGTACATATTGTGTTAGCAGTACACGTGTTTTTATTATAACACTCATCTGTTCCACAGAACTCCACAAAAAAATTTTGCCTGGAAAAAACTCTTAAGTAAGTTTGTACAGGAGACAAAACCATCTAGATTGGTTCCAGAAAATTGATCAGCTGTTTTTTCTTTCCAACTGCCTCTCAGGGCTTCCATATATTACTGATTAGTAATCTATTACATTCAATCTTTATTAATTACCATTACATTTTGTAACCCGTAAATGGTTTCTGGGGGATGCAGTCATTTGACAGGCTGTGTCCATGTGTAAAATGGGTGCAATAAATGTGTAATATAGGTGAAATTACTGTGTATCATGGGTATAATATACAAGTGTAATAACAGTGTAACATGGGTGTAAGAGGGTTGTATTCATTTGTAATTTAGGTGTAATTACAGTGTACTATGGGTTTATTAAGGGTGAAATAAAAGTGTATCATGGGAGAACATGGATATAATGTGTAAAAGTTGTGTAACATGGATGTAATAGGAGTGTATTAATTATGTGTAATAACAGTGTAATGTAGGACATACACAATCATGAGACTTTCCATTCAAGGGTTGAGCAAAAAAAGGGTTGTATCTTGAGTTATAAAGCTATATCTAACTTAAGCATGACTGTTTTTTATTTGATGTACCTGTGTGTGTGGGGGTCCCAGCTCTTGAACCGGGGGTTGGATATAGAGTCTTGGTGGGAGGGGGTGAGGGGGCCTGCGTGGGTGTGGCAGGCGGGGGGTGAGGGAGGAGGGGGAGGGTGTAGAGGAGGTTGGGGGGAAGTGTACAAGCTCTCGGGGGGGCTCGGACTCGAATGGTGCGGCTGCTGCTGCCTTCATCTGGCAAGAGAGGGGAACTCACATTACGAGGGTTTCAACAAGAGGCCAGGAGAATGAGTGAGGGGGGGGGGGGGCCTCACTGCTGTGGGACGGCTGCTGCGAGTCTGAAGACGCTCCACACACTGACGGCTCTCCTTCCTCCTCCTCCTCTGCCTCCCTGCTCTCACTGCCTTCCTCTCCTCCTCTCATCCCGCTCTCACCAGCCTCATCATCTTCATCATCATCATCATCATCATCATCCTCTTCCTCCTTATACTGAGGTAGAGAGTCCAAATAGGGTTATTTACTCGGGACAACAGAAACAAAGCTGAAAACAGAGTGGTGCAGTCAACATTTGACCACATCCAGTTACTTGAACATTGGTCTTGCAACATAATATTGCAATTTTTTATTTATACTCTGTTATTTCTTGCACTTTTTTAATAGTTTTAAAAAAACCTTGTTAATTGTTATGTGTGTTATATAGATTTATGTTGCATTGTTGGAGGAGCCTGGGGCTTAAAATGTTCATTGCCTACACTGTGGCTCTGTGCATATGACAATAAAACCTTTGAATCTTTGCAGTCTCAACGTTTCTGAATTGGTTTTGGTTGTTATCCTGAAATAAGGTCTGTGGTTAACTCAAGGTGAAGACATTTGAACATTTTATTCTAAGACATAAAATACATAAATAAATAAATATTGTGAATGTCTGAAGCTTCTTTTTCAAGAAAAACATGGTTGCTAACAAGTGGCTAAATTACACTAGTAAACATCATCACACATAACATTAGCCACCTTTAGCTCAGCAGTGGGGAAGTCATGTGACTGATGTATATTGTTTATAGCATTACCATAGCTATTAACATCTGGAGATTGCTTTAACACTTAAAAAATCATAAAGTGGAGTTAATGTGTGGAGATTATCCATCTGAACAGAATGTGTAAGTATCATAAAAGTTTTTTTTGCCAGATTGAACTTTTACTACAATATTTAAAAAATCCAATGGAAAAATCCGATTGCTTTTTGTTGAGGGAGTCATTGTGATGCTGACATCCGGGTTGGCCTACAAAAAAACATCACTGCAACACTATTTCAGATAATGAACAGATCAGCACCCCGTCATCTTCTTCTTCCTCCTCCTCCTCCTCCTCATCTTCCTCCTCCTCGTCATCCTGCTTCTCCTCCCCCTCTCTACTCTCACGGCTCTCGCTGTCCGTGTCGATCACGATGACGTCCCGGATAATAGTGGAGCCCTGAGGGGACATCATGTCAGAGGGGACGGACTGGGACACTCTCTCTACATCCTCGTCATCTTCAGCTAGAACGGGGAAACAATCGTCCGGAAGCTCCTGCAGCACAAACATAAAGACATTATTCAATATCTTAAAGCAGCTTAAAATCATCATAACAGTGTAATCTCCACCTCTTTTCCTAGTGGAGACGATTGGAAGCCATTATCCTGTTGGAAATTTCATGCAAAACTAAATAGCAATAAAATGAAGGTCATTGGTGACCAGTGTTGGGACTAACGCGTTACAAAGTTACTGTAACGCCGTTATTTTTGGCAGTAACTAGTACTCTAACGCGTTATTTTATAAATTCAGTAACTCAGTTACCGTTACTACATGGTGCGTTACTCCGTTATTTTTTTTATATAGTCTCGGCTCCCAGACGTTGGTGAGCGGCGCCAACAGCGAGGCGAACAGAGATGAGAACTGTACTTAAGTACAGTACTTGAGTAAATGTACTTAGATACTTCCTGTGTCACATGCGGAGACGCGCTGTGGGCGTGTTTGTGTTTACTAGCCTAACAAGACTATAATGGCGGCGGCGGAGCTCAAGTCGAGTTTCTCCGCCTGGAGATATTCTCACTATTTCACTTTTGTCGAGCACAAAGAAAAGAACGTTTTAGTTAAATGTAAGTTGTGTCTTGGCGGGTCAAAGATCCTATCTACTGCCCAAAACAGCAATTCAAATCTGTTGAAACATCTGCAGAAAGAACATGCTGGGACGAAGCTAGTAGCTAAGACCACAGACCCAGACTCATCCGACGCCACTCCACCTAAGCAACAGCGGCTGGATTTTAACCGAGGGACTGCTAGCCAGGGAAAAGTTGATAAAGCCATTGAACGGTATGTTGTAGAACACATGCAGGCTATTTTTACTATTTCTATTGCTATTTCTTGATCAACAGATTGTATTATTCTCCAATGCAATAACAGTCCTGAAATGAAGGCTACAAGGGCATTAATGGGAGCCCTTTTTTAAAGTAACTAATGCGTTACTGTTCACAGTAACTTGGTGTAAGTAATCAGTAAAGTAACTAGTGTTACTTTTGAAATGAAGTAACTAGTAATGGTAACTAGTTACTGGTTTTCAGTAACTAGTAATGGTAACTAGTTACTGGTTTTCAGTAACTAGCACAACACTGTTGGTGACTGACCTGACTGTCAACAGGTGAATCCTGACGCTTCTCCTCATCCTGCAGCTCTTCTACAATCTCATCACCTTCCATCTGAAACATACCAAGTTCCAGCTCTCACTTAACACCAATGAGTTAATTGAAAACTGAAAACAGTACCGATTGACAAAACTAAACTTGGTAGAGTAACAACACGTGTTACACTACTGCCATTCAGACTTATGCTTGAAACAAAGCTATTGTTTGTGATTGAGCTGTGTTTTGCTAATATTTTATTTACCACTCTTTTTTTAATTTGTCAAATTACTGACAGTGCGCTCCACATACTTTCAACTGGAGTTTCATCCACTTACATTCCTTGATCACTTAATTAGAAAATCCTGCTGTAACATCAGAGTGTTGATGTTTATTTTATTCACTGTTATACAGGAGCAGTGAAAAACAAGTTTTGGCAAATCCAAACATAACAGAAAAGGTAAAAAAAAAGCATGTTTAAAGATCACCTATTATGCTATATTCGAACAATATATTATAGGGCCATATCTATGCAAAACATGTCTGGTACTTTGAGAAAACACTTCAAACAGATCACCCATTGTAGCATGCCTCATACCCCTCTATTTCAGCCCTGTTACTAAAGTGCTGATTCTGGCCACGCCCCTTTGGAGCATCCGCATGCAAGCAGTGATCTCTGTGAAGAGAAGGCTGTCTACCAGCAGAAACTCAGATAAACGCTGACGTGATTAAACTCCATATTATGATCCAAACCACATCAAGCATTATTTCTGAAACAGTTTGGAGCTCAAATGCTGTTTCTCTCGCTAAATTACCACAAGGTGAGGACAAGCGGCGCCGGATTCATTTCAGAAGTGGGGGGGCCAAAAAGTGCGTGTGTATGTGATATACTTTCCAACCCTCACGATTTTCGCGGGATCGAGACTCCCGTCTTCTTCCCGGTGTCATATTTCTCCCGCATTTCTGACTAAATCTGATTTGTTTCATTCTAACATAATGCACCAAATGTTACTGTTTCCACTCGGACTTCAATACAGCTACACCATTGTTTGGTTTCCATGGTAACGTGTCTCTTTAGTAGTGCGAGCAAATTTAAGTCTGAGAGGGTCTTCAGGAGGAAGATAGTCAGAGAAAACAGAACAAGAGTAGGCCTATACAACTCGACCCTCTGCTCACTCCTTTCCTGTAAATTAAACAGGTCCAGCCCACACACATGACAGCGCAGTTGCTCATTCCATCTCTTCTTTTTTCCTGCTTCGCTCTTGTTTGACAAGCTGTATGTTGTATACACTGTTGGAAAGAGGAGATTCCTAGCTTTCTAATGATATCAGGATTGTTGTTGTACTCCAAATATTAAGCAAAATGTCACATTATATAGTAATGATTGCCACCGAGTCATAATTTTGAGAAAAAGAAGTTCAAAGTTTCCTCTTCTCTGGAATCCATCGATCTGATTGATTATTAGCGGGGCAAATGACCAGAGTAGCTATGGAGGGAAAATATTTTCGTTTGGATTACTTGTCTGGGGTAAACTCGCAAGTGTGTCTGTGTGTTAAACACACAGACGAGAAACACCGGCTGTTGTTATGCCCTGTGACGTTAAATTACTCCGTTCTCCTCTTGTAATTATGCCGTTACAAGCTTTCAAAGTTGTATTTATCATCTGGATTTGCCGAAACAAGTTTAATATTCTGAAAGCCAAGACTTTGTTTATTTGAAATCAGATGAAACTGTCACGGACCCTGCCGTGTTATCTAGATTACTATAAGGTTTACATTAATAATTTCAGTGAGAGGGAGGGGGAGGGGAGCTGCTGCTGCTGCTGCGCTGAGGGGGAGCCGAGTGAGAGCGAGGTGCCTGTCTTCTTCCCTTTAAAAGCTTCAAAACTGTATTTATCGTTTGTTTTTGGAAATAAAAGTTTCATATTCTGAAAGCCAAGACTTTGCTTATTTAAAATCAAACAAAAAACTCGAACCCCGGAAAAATATTTTTTTACACAAATAAAGGTTNAAATATCTGGATTAAGAGTTTGCTTTTTCTTTGCACGGCATGAAAGAAAGGCGAAATGAATGGGCTGTGATTTTAGTATTTTTAAGCAGAGGTCAATAATTTGTACGGCCCTCGGAGGATGTTTAAAAAATTGAAATGGCCCTTGAGAGGAAAAAGGTTCCCCACCCCTGATATACAAGGTGGTTTAAATGTTGCTTTCTTCATTCTAGAGATGCTAATAACCTCAAAAAGGCATGGTTAGCAGTTATGCTAATGTTAATGCTAATTCTCGACACTGGAGTTCATTTTTAATATTTGATCTTTCCATATTTTGATTCCTAAACACAGTGCAGAAACGTAAGGAAAAAATGTGATATTTTCTCGAATGCATTAGAAACATTATTTACTGATTATAGCACTGTTTACAAAGTTATAAGCACTCATACCAACACAGTCTCACGGCATTTCGTGTTATAGTCACAACATTAATCTATTGATTCGTGTTCCCCAACACGATTTCGCCATTTTTTTTCGTGTCACTTCCGGTCTTCCAAGACCCGACCGGACAAAAAGACGCGGTGCGGGCACAAATCATACTACCAATAGAAATAAATTACTTTTAAAATCGTTCTGTGTGACACGAAAAAAATGCGAAAATTGTGTTGGTGAACACGAATCAATACTGTAGATACAATTAATTTCGTGACTATAACACCAAATGCCGTGAGACTGGGTTGCTCATACATATTCAAAATGCTTTATAACAAAACATTGAACATTTGAATGACTTAAATTGCTAGTCAGTCCATGACATTTGTTTTTGCAGGAATTAAAGCATATAATAATTCCCATAAAACATCATCTTTTTATAATGGCTTATCATTTAACTATCCTGAGATATAGATATTTACAAGTGCTTATAACTATTGAAAGTAAAACGCATAATATAATGCAGTATAAGTATGTTTATATTGTATTATAGACACCACAGAAATAAGTTAAAACTTTCCACACACTATGCATGGCCCCTGTTATGATATCAATATCAAATAATTGGGGTTATGGGAGGTTGCTAACGGCTAATTGGGTCGCCTGCCGATAAGTGGAGAAAGGTTGGGTGTGCTGGGTTAATATGAAGGGTAGGCAGACATCAGTGTAATTATAGAGGCTGGGATAAATGGACACAGTGACACGGCAGCAGAGTACAGATGCTCACTGGAGCTTTGACAACAGACATTTGTTATTAAAGCAGATTTACACAGACAGAACGAGTCAAAGTTAAAGGTGTCTGCTTGGTGCTTCAGACACAAACAAACAAGAGAAAAGGATTGAAACAGATGTGAGGTTTTGTGAACACGCTCTCTTAAATATCTCTATCCACCGTTTCTTCCCTGTTTCTGTCCTACGCGGTTTGTGAATGAATAGAGGAGAGCGATATTGAGAGAGAGTCCTTGAGCAGTGTCGAGTTACGATTTGAGGAGGGCAGCTTCAAGAACGGCATGATCAAAGGCGCCGAGTGCGTGACCGTTTGGCTGCGGGTCGGCAGCCACACTGATCTCAATTCAGATCAAAGTGGATCGGTCCGTAGGCGTCTCTCTTTTGGTGGTGCAATGTTAACACTTAGCCCTCGGGGTGTGCTGTTGGTAATGGGGAGCACGAGGTCAGACGGATGTAGGTTTTTTTCGACGGAGGTAGAGCCTCTTTGCTGCAGAGCGGTGGACCGTTAACAGAGCCAGCAGCGCTCGCATACTCAGGTAATGTGGGGAAATGTTGGGGATTCATCCTCTGCAGACATGTACGACACAACCTGAATCAAACCTGGACTCGCTCATTAGCCACATGACTGCTCAAATTCTTCAGTTCAAAGGATGTGCAGTGTTTTCCTCCGATGATAGAGGTGTTAAGCGAACATCACAGGACTTAACGATTTCTGCGGTAGATGCTGCTAGCAGAGTCTCCATCTGACCACATGGGACAGTACCTTGCTGCTATGATCACATTTACACAGGGATATAGCCAAAGGCTGTATAAAGGAACAATGATGTTTAAATACAGAGCGAGTCATTCCAGCGACAGATACAGGATCACACATTTTTTGTTTAGAGTTTTCAAGGTCGAATGGGACATGAAGGTGTGCATTGCCATCTTTTTCCAGCAAATATGCATTGTGGATGTGTGGGGATTAGCGAGTGTGGAATTCATGCAACCAACCACAATCCGTTTGTCAAAAACTGTCATTTTCAGGGTTGGGCCGAGACTATTAGCATCACAATTTGTTTTAAATCCAGTTATCCTGTGACCAGTGGGAAGATGCTGCATGGTAGTTGTTCTATTAAAACAAATGGTGAGACAAAAACACAGTCAGTCTCTAATTACCTTCCGAGTGGTGCGAGAGGATGAGGAGGTTGACGCAGGACGCCCCAGCTCCGGAGCCGAAGATGGTGATCCTCTCTGGGTCTCCTCCGAAGTGGCCGATGTTCTCGTTGAGCCAGCGCAGGGCCTGAATCTGGTCCAGCAGTCCGTAGTTCCCCTTAGCAGACTGATCGCCGGTACTGAGGAAGCCTGAGAGAGGATATTAAAGAGGGAAAAGGGATGGGAGGAGGATAAAGAGAGAGGACGTTAGTATCAGGACATTTAGTACCCATCTGGCAAATGTTCCCTACTTTGGCCTGTAGATCATCTTCTGACTGTGAGGGATTTGCATATATGTTTGAGCGTGTGCGCGACATCGTCATTCACCAACACCAGGAGCAACAGACGGAGAAGGCGAAGTGAGTGAGAGACGAACTTGCTATCTCAGCTGCTCTCTTAATGACATTTACTCTAATGGCATTGAGCAGGGACACAAAGCCACTTACAGTAGCAGCCCCAGAAATATAGGTGACCCCAATCTGAATCACACCCATAACTGGATTACAAGTGATGACACATCATGCTTGGAATCAGGATTGTGCAATGTCTTTCTTCTTTTTTTGGGAGTAAAACAACTTTTCTTAACCAACCATTTTTGGCATGAGAAAACACAACTCTTTTTAAGTTAAATGATTTTCCTTTGGATTTTTTTAGGCAGCAGACTTTCTGACTTGTCACAGGAGAAAAAGCACAGATGTTACTTAAGTTTCCCAGCATGCCATGGTACAGTGTGAAAGTAAGCAGCATGCACAGCACCAGGAAAACAGGAGGAGCTAAATGAAAATGAGACGTCATTCATTTTCCTACTGTGACATTTTAAAATGTCTTATAAGCCAAAATATGATGTGATATCCTTTAAAGTGCACCTGTCATGCTATTTGTAGGCAATAGCATAGGTCTCAGATATATACAAATATATAAAAAAACATGTCTATGAAGTGTTTTGCTCAAAATACAAAACAGATCACCCATTCTAGCCATGCCTCATATCCCTTTGTTTCAGTTCCTGTTTGAAAAGTGCTGATTTGGGGTATAAAGGTAAAAAAAAGAAAAAGAATTGATTAAAAAAAAGAGGGGGCGGAGCTCATACGGAACCCGGCAGCTACTGTCTAAACTAAATACTGCGGTGATGAAACGCCATATCAAGGATTATCTCTGAAACAGTATGGAGCTCAAAGGCTTTCTCTCTTGCCGGTTATACCACAAGGTGAGTTACTTTGTATTTCCTGCTTCTTCACACACATGCTCTCCAGTACAGGTTAGCTGAGTGTTAGCGATCCTAATGTGACACCGACCATATTACGTCCAAAACAGTCGGGCATTGTTTCTGATAGCAACTTTCTGATAGTGCCGTGGGACCACATTACGTCATATCGGACGCAAATCTGGATCAACTCTGTTGTACCCCCGTTTTTAGAGATTTGGGTACGGAGGAAAAGACAGAGGGCTTTTTATTTTCTGACGCTGCGTAAGTTCCCCGACACACCGGGGACACATATTTATCTATAAAAGACATCAAAAAGTACATTTTGCATGATAGGTCCCCTTTAAACATGGATGATAATTTAAGAATAAACTGTTTAATGTTTAAATTCCCTGGTAAAGGATAAGACTTGTAGCATTCTATTTGTGTGATTTCAACACATCCCAAAACATTGAGTGATGGACACTTTAATTTGATTAAATCCCAAATACATAAATAGAAATTCTCTCTAGAGGACAGACATGTGTATTAATCTGCAACTGAAAATAGTCCCCAATAAATTGGTGTGTGGTGCGAGACGGGAGATGTAGTTCATTGAGCGGTTTCACAAAAAAAAGTGTTACTTCACAGTTTTAAAACACATTTACATTTTTTTGACTTGCAAAATTCTCTTTTAAATTGACAAACATCACATGTGTAATTCGTGGCACAATTCAAACGGGATCGTAGTAAAACATTTCCGAAATAAGGTCCCATGGAGGTCCACCAGAAAGGGAGGGACTTCGGCACTCTATACAGTTTGCAGTGCTCCTCCGAGGCTGTGAGCCAATGGTACCACTCGCAGCTATTGGTGGGCGGACAAACCCTTTCCCCCGGCTGCAACATGCTTGCTAGCTTCGACCAAATCAATTTCTCTTCCGCTGTCAGCGATTGTGGGCTGAAAAAAACGCGCTAAAATCTAAACACAAATATTTTTACCTTGTGCAGGTAGCTAAGGAGGCTACAGATGCTGTGTGCCAGCCGTTCGTTACCGGTAGCTACCGCAACACACGCTAGTGTTTGCTAATGAAAAGTGAACCGTAAATATGCCGACGTCATCGTAGGCCTGCAAGATGGCCCCGGTGTCGCCAACTCGAAATCTGATTGGTCAATGCAACAGTTAATTGCCACTTTTTTAAACTACAAGCGCACGCACTGCTAATTCTGAATGTCTCCGGCAGATTCATTTGACCCAGCAACACATTCTGACTCAAATATGATTAGATAAAAGAAGCCCCAATACCAACATTAACAACCATTACTGGACGCAGCGCAACCGAGCGCAACACAGAGAAAATGCAACATGCTATGAAGAGAATATACTATTCTATTGGAAATAATTTTATACATGTCAGTGAAAACATATATTAAAAGGTTAGTCAGTAATCCGGATAGACTTTAGGCAGAGAAGGCCTTGCTGGCCGCCAATGACAAAACTCTTAACGGATCTGGATGTGTATTTTGTAATTTATAGTTTTATCTTTAATATTTGTATGCATGCTTCTTAATACTAAGCTATCTTTGGTTCTTAGCTGTACCAATGTAAATGACCCCTCCTTGGGAAGAATAAAGTTATTCTGAGTCTCATTAATTTCTTAAATGTAACAATTATAGTTGTGTTTTTAACATGGAATCCTTTTTGCAAAATGTTCCTTGTTGAAATGAAAAAGTACTAAATATTCCTCAACGTTTCCCTCTCTAGACTATCATTCATTTATCAGATTACTGCAATAACAGCTAACCTCTTCTGTTTGCTGACATTTGCCTCTAGTGATTACCTCTGAGCAGCTTCCACCAAACACCTAAATCTTTTTTATTTAAGCACCCATTAACTGGTAGCCGCTCGGGTCCTCATGGCTCTCTTAATTAGAGCTTTATTAAAGGCAGGTGAACTGGAAAGGTCATCCATTAGGCCTGTACAGTAGAGGTTAAACACTCAGACCAGATGCTAGGAGACAAGCATGCAGTGTGTTGTCTGCTCTGGGTGGCTAATTAGTGTTATCAAGATCCTTGATCAACATTTCTAATTAGACTCAATATAAAGTCAGAAGCATTCCTCACTTAACTACGCTTATTTGAACATGAGCCTACTCCTACGGATATGAATAAGGTGCCTTTTCACTTTCTCTGAATATTATAAAAATATTAGGAAGTGCATTTAATTCAAAACTATAATGCAAAACAATACAATTCACAACGGCTGATTCATACAATTCTGGCATAATAATAATAAGTTAAATTATTAATAATACTTTATTGAACCAAGTCTGCCTTATCACCCTTTTACACATGCATATTTGTACTGTAAATAAAAGTGTATGTGTCTGCCTGTAATATCCATACTTATAGTAAAGGCTAACTTACTGAAGTTACAATATCACTTGATCATTTCTGTCTTCATCCTTGAAATATAACCAAAACTAATCGATAATAATAACCTCAGATGATCCAGAAAAAAAGGGGGATCGAAGCACAGACAGTAACCGCATTTTGTGCTGCCCTTTAAACACACCACAAACAAACCGCTGTGTTAGAGTGCATTAATTAAAGCGGGCACAAACACGAGCGAATAAGCCGCCTAATGCCCTACTGTAATCACCATGATATATTAAACATAACCAATTATGCTCATGAGGTCCTTAATTAAGCTAATTAATGCAACACAAAGCAATGTTTCTATGTCACCGGAGTTTCTTGCACAGAAAATAGGAGTGAGTCCAAAAATGTACTAAGGAAAATACACTTTTTTGTTAGCATTCTTATAAAAATAGTGCTGGTGGGGCTTTAAAGGCTGATCTAGGTTACACAGTGTTGGAAGACACCCTACATCCCAACGTTATCTTGTTACAGTCAAGCTGCCGTCTTCCCTGCACCTTCACGCAGCGTCCATCTGACTGTGAGTCAGTGTACAACAGCGGGCCACTTCACCCGTCCTCCTCTTCCTCTATAATCTGATAAAAGGCTCGGGAAAGGAAAAAAACAGAGGAGCTGGTTAAAGGGGCGCAATGCAAGATGAAAGCGCGGCTCGACATGAATAGCCTTTAAAATGGATGTGATAAGGAATGGTGGTTAGAGGGGGGTAAAGGGAGTGGGAGCGAGAAAGGAGAGGAGGATAGTGGGTGTTCTGTGAGTCCCGGATAGAGGCACAGTGTTTCATCTGCCTCCAAGACACCAGAGGTTGGCTCTCACACACACACATACACACACACGCGCACAGTGATCAAAGGCTGACACTACAGAGAAGACTGCCTCCTTTTTCTCTTCACCTCCTTCTCTCTTCCACACACAGAAACAGACACTCATCCACACACGAGTACAGAGGAATAATGCAAATACATACTCTTATCCCTTTTGTCTCCAGTGCACATACAAACAGGACACACAGAAAGTCAACACATAATCATAATCATGCAAGCGCCCACCCACGCTAAATGTTTCTGTGTATCCATCCTGCAGTCACAAGGAGCCGTTTATGAGCCATCATGACATCTTTTGATAGAATGCACGCACAGGTGTCTTGAATGTATGCAGCCATATTTGTCATAATGATTTGTGTGTGTGCAGAGTTGCGTGCATCTGTGACTTTGAGTGCAGCCGCACATGTGATTATGATTTGTGTGCGTACAAACAGAGCTTCTAACACACTGCGTCCCATGGGAATCCATTGTTGGAGGTTGACATGGGTGCCAGAGCTCTCAGCGGGAGAGTGTGTGTGTTCTTGGCAGCAGAGTAATTATTGTCTATCAGAGGAGAGATTGTGTCGTCCGGAGAAATTAACAGATGTGGGTGGCTCGGAGCATCTGAATAATGTATAGGGGACACACACACCTCAGATTGGTTATTTCGGAGGGGATGAAAGCCGATAGAATGCACGTTTGCAAACTAAGTGTACAGTATTATTGTGATTACAGCAGCGTACCTCACTGCCAATGTAAAAACGCACTTTCATCCTGCAGCCCTGCTAAACGCTTCACTTTTAGAGCGTCACGCCAAAGAAGGGGAAAAAGGAATTGGTTTGAAAGTGGAAATATAAAAAAAAAAAATCCCCTTTTTTTCAGCCAGCGAATAAAAAGGGCTTCTTTTCCACAAACAACGCTCTGGCTTAGACACAGCGATTGGCCTTGGGTGATTCGCCACGCTCCTCTCCTCCTTTCTTATTCCCTCTCTAATGTTGTTATTACTATTGGCTGGCTGTGACAACCAAATTATCTGTGAAATTATTCAGATTGTATGCCATCATACTGGCCAGGACCCTTCTAAGTGTGTGGTCTAATGTAAAGCCCTTCCTGAGCAGTAAAAAAAATCATTTAAAGATGTGAACAGCTGAATGCAATGGAGACCTGCTTGGTGTCAGTCAGCACGTCTCCCTAATCTCTTTTTCCTATTTCACTGTCTAGCTCTTTTTCTCTCCCATCTCTCTCCCAAGTGTACTTTTCATCCATTTATTCCCGTCACAGTAATCTTTGACTCTGTTTTTAGCAGCTAATATTTATAGCAAGTATTTTAGTGTAGTTGAACTTGTCATTACTGCATTAGATTAATTTTTCCTAACTATGTATAAGGGATTCCAAATGTTGGATGCGTTTAATCCAGAGTTACTGTAGTTGTATCTAACTGTTCACTTACCTAATGCCACATCAGATTAAAGGGGCCCTATTATGCTAATTGTCTGGTTCATATTTGTATTTAGTGTCTCTACTGGGACATGTCTCTTGTCCCTCTGTCTGAAACCAGAGCCCAGTCTGCTCTGATTGGTTGGCTTGCCAGCTCTGTTGTGATTGGTCCACCGCTTAGTGATATCATGTACAATTTGTTTGAGCACTAACCAATAGAAACATAAGCGTTAGTGAGTCCAATGGAGGTGTTTCCATAGGGGGAGTGTACTGGAGAGAACGCCCTCTGGAGGGAACACAGGGATTTTAGCCCCATTTACAGTACATGCACAACAACCTATATAACGCACTACAGGAAAGGGGAAACCCCAGAGAGCATTAGAGGGCATCTCTAGGTTTCTGCTAATGCTAACCAAGCATCTCCTCCTATAATAATTCAACTGGTAAATGATGGAGTGGCTTATTGTAAAGTTGACGCAGATAATGCAATGTGGATGCTGATGAATGCAAAGGAAACGGATCAGGTGAGACTTGGAAATGAGTACAAATATCTTTGCCAACATTCCTAGTTTTTGTGCAGATTTCCGTGGCCATTCCCTTGAGTTTATACAGGGCGGAACTCATTTTTCAGAATATAAAAATGCCCATTTTTTGGTAATCCTGTTGATAAACAAAAAAGACAAACCCAGTAGAAAAACCCAACTTCCCTAAAGGAGGTAAACATGCTTTGGTGATTCAAATTTTAAATGTTGTCAAAGTTTCTTGAGTTTTTGTTGGCACTTGTCCTCCCTCTCTCTTTCACTGGTTGTCCTTTTCATAGAAGCTCCTTCATTCACTCTCTCATCCCTCTGGTCCCCTGAGGCTCAAATATTTTCATCTTTCAGGGTTTAGTCTGGGGCCTCTGAAGCCCTGTCCTTCGTGTGTGTGTGTGTGTGTGTGTGTGTGTGTGTGTGTGTGTGTGTGTGTGTGTGTGTGTGTGGTTGTGTGTGCCTGTGTTTGTGTGTGTGTGTGTGGTGTGTTGTGTGTGTGTGTGTGTGTGATGTGTGTGTGTGGTGTGTGGTGTGTGGTTGTGTGTGTGTGTGTGTGTGTGTGTGGTGTGTGGTGTGTGTGTGTGGTGTGTGTGGTGTGTTTGTGGTTAGAAGCATGAAATAAGGTCTGTGGTTAACACCAAGCCTAAGCTTTTTCACGTTTTGTTCTCTGACATAAAATATCAGTCAGTAATAGCCCATCGGGAATATCCGAAGTCCTCGCGCCGTGATGTAGTTCGTTTATACCCTAGGTTGCTTTTTTATCACAAAGTAGCTTTGAATATATGGGAGATTATGCTTGCTGAACAAACACCTGTTAAATATCATGGAATTGTGTTTGCCACAGAGATTTCTTTCTGCCAATATAGCCCAAGATCAATGGCGAAAATCCCATTGTCGAGGACCCCTTTGCGATGTAAACTTATGTTAGCCCCCGGTTTGTGTTTTGCAAGTGAGCAATATCTAGATCTCTTAACTTCAAAGCCCAAATCAGGGGAGTTGCTTTGAAGCAAACGATGGAAACTGGCTAATAATGACAAGGAGATGACATGGAGGAGGTTAAAGGTTAGGAACAAGCTAAAAAACAAATACAAAATCAAATATAATGATATTGAAGGAGAACGTGATGCATGGGGGTTAAAAGATGTAGCTTAGAGAGATAAAATAATTACGCAGATATAAGTGAAATGAGATGAGGGGAAGGAAGAAGCTAAAACCAGAAAATGGTGGCTCTTGTAAAAGCTTTGTGTGACACAGCGTTGGTGTCTAAGTATACAATAAGCTGAAGATCAGCTGCGTGTTTTTGCTGTGTGACAGTTCTCTGAATTGTACGACCTATGTGTGTCATCAAAATGTAATCTCAAAGTAGCTTAAACTTGGGCTCACTTCAATCATGAAGAGACATTTATAATGGATAAGCAACTATTTCTATTTATTTTTTAGACACCCCACGTAAAAACACACTAGGCAGCTTAAAGTCTACATCAAAACGTTTCAGTGTGTCTATGGCTCCTTTGTGTGGCACACACATGCTGATAGAACGTGGATTTAATGACACATTTAATAATACATTTCATGACGCGGTGTGTGACATATAAATCTGAAGGACAGTTATTTTTCACCCTCCTCCTGTTTTTGCTTCCTTTCTATTTTACACTGATGTTAAATCTCTGCTATGATATTCTCCCACCGGTCTACTTCAGCTGCATTGAAATATTAACCCAAGCCCATTAAACTCTGACTGCAGCAAACACATTACAGTTTTTAACCATTCAAGATCAAGCATTTACATCCCGCAAACGCTGCTATGGAGAATAGTTTAGAGCTTTGTCTCGCCTTTACAGGTGTGCCAGCCGATAGCGCTTGTGGATATCCAAGGGCTCTGGCCTG
>NW_011369951.1:16477343-16486551 GCF_000735185.1 Notothenia coriiceps | reverse complement strand
GGTAAGGGTTAGGGTTAGGCATGTGTTGGTTATGGTTAAGGTTAGGATAAGTCTCCAGGAAATGCATGTAAGTCAATGTAATGTCCCCTGAAGTGATGGTGTGTGTGTGTGTGTGTGTGTGTGTGTGTGTGTGTGTGTGTGTGTGTGTGTGTGTGTGTGTGTGTGTGTGTGTGTGTGTGTGTGTAGGGACAAATAGGAGTGCCGGTATCAATTTCACTCTCCTTCTTTAACTAGAGTCCTTACAGAGTGGCGTTGTGCGTGTATCGATCAGGTTTTGTTGCTTTGTGAACATGTTTACAGCCCCCAGGAACAATAGCTCACCTGCCTGATCACACACTCCCGTCATGATCCTTTCATGTGTGCGTGTGCTCAGAATTGCAAAGCCTTCACCTGCCATGTATCCTTCTTTTCATTTTTTTTGGATCTCTTCCTCGGCCTCCTTCCATCCCCTCCTGCTTATCCATCATTTGGCTCCCCCGGGTGTTGCTCTCTCTGGGGGCTTCTAACCAGTCAGAGGGTAATGGCGGGTGAAATGGAGGTGCTATGGGCCAGATCGGTATGATGTGTGTGCGTTGGTGTGTGTATTACATTCTTGCAAAGCTACAGTAATTGTTTTTAGTCATTGCTGTGTTTGACACCGGAACTGTAAAGACTTGAATGTCTCCCCTGATGCTTTTGAATACAGTTATTACTGCTGCCAGACTCATGGTGACAGTGAGAGTAATATATTTCTTAATATTTTCATTTCATTTGATAATTGAGGTCAGGTCCTTGGATTGTTGAATACTCTGCCTCAAGCTGATCACAAAATAGTAGTCAGTTGTTTGGTTACATTATGTGAAAAATGTTCAGATGCTAAAATAGTAAAAGTATTTTCAGTAAGTAGAAATTCTCCTTTTTTGGCCACTGACAAGCCGTAATCTGACTTTTAAAGTCCGTAAATACCACATTTCTCAACCACTTGTCCATTAAGCCAAATGTACTCTTACATTTTGACAAAGTTTATGACAAATGTAACCAGTTTTGCTAATTTTTCATTGACAAATTGTGTTATTTTTGCTTCTGTAACCAGCATTGTCAATATAATCAGATCAGACCACCCCCACACAGTCCTGATAAAGACGAGTGTGAGTATTTGACTTAAAAAATAATACCTTAGGAGGCTTGTTTTATTACTTTTACTTTAATTGTTGCTTTTTTTAGTCCGTAATGTTTAATACTACAGATCATTTCAAAATGATAACGTTTTCAGGGCCTTTTATGGGGCACTAAAGTGATTTTATATTACACTTACATAGAGTTGAGGGACTTAAGCAGCAGAAGCTAAGATATCATAACTTGTATTTAAAAAAATGTGTGAAGCTCCAAAGACACTGGATCCTATTTCCCATTATCTTTTACTGAATAGTATTTTAAGTTATCGTTTAATGTGTAGGGCCATGCTGAGATAACCCTGATGACATCATTTTTGCCATTTAACAGTTCCTCTAGAGACCTATTGGGATCAACACTGATCATGGATTTTGTGGAGTAGCTAAAACTCCCTCCCGCCCAAAAAAAACAAATCTCAAAAAGCTGCAGAGGGAGACAGAGGGAGGTGGAAAGGAGCTAATGAATCCCCAAACTGCTGTCCACGAGGCTCCAGCAACAGCAGCAGCTGTGCGTGGTTGGGATTTACTGAGCAAAACAAACAAACAGCAAAAATAAATGGATAAATACTCATTGTGCGTCTGCAGGGGCGTGCAAATGTGTGTGTGTCTCGCGCATGCAGGTGTTTTTTTCTTATGTTTATGTGCATATGTGTGTCTTCTATTTATGTGTTTTTCCTCCACGGATGCTAGTGGAGTGATTAGCCGTTGTGTCTGTGCATCTATGGAGCTAAAAGTAGACTTTTGCTATTCCACTACGCGCTGGCAAAATGCTGCAACACTTCAAACAGAGCCCATGCTGGGTTGGCCTAGATACTGTACCTCCTCCTCCTCACACATCACTCAGTTTGTATGGCACCCAATATAACCAGCATGGTGCAGTTCAGCTGAGCGTGGGTTTTGTTCAGCTGGCACCTAAAATGCTTTTATTGGACTCATTCTTATTTGATTATTACAAAATTGATCCTCCATCATGTTAGGGCTGGTATCGGCAAGCTTCAGGAGTAACGGGTGTCATGTAATGGGATAAAAAAAAAAATACGTTCTAAGATTACTATCAGGATTACAATGTTAGTAAAAACTAGAAGAGTATATTGTGTTTGTTGTAAAAGAAGTCGATTTTATTTTGTTCTTTGTAAGCTGCACTTTACTATAGGCTAATACTTGAAGTGCTCAATATGCCTACTGCCTCGAAGGAGTACATTCTTAATATAAATATACATTTGAGTAAAGGTTTTGATAAATATGTTGTGTTTGCTTCTGTGAATTAAGCGTGAGACCTGTTTTGAGCCATAACATTTAAATGATATCCAACATTATTGAAGATAACATTTTTCTATGTTCTGCAGTGACCAGAAAGCCTTTACCCTTACAAATACATATTTATCAAAAGGCTCTGTTCTAAAGTGTTTGGATTAGTTATTCAGCTGCTAACCTCCTCCTCAACTGATAGGGTCGGCCTCACGCTGTGTGGGGGGGGTGTCCCCACTGAGATACTCCTGTGCTGCAGGATTGATACTAAAACTCAACACTGCTAACTCAACACCTCACTATACACATCATCCCCACACATACACAGCACATATTTACACCATCACCCTGTCCATCAGACGTACAACAACAGAACAGACACTAATGGAGACGCCTGATATTCCCCCTTCCATGGCGGTGTAATTAAAATATGCAAATGTACAATAATATGTATTTCTCTCTGATGGCGACAATGTCAGTTACTCAGTATTGGAAGGTAATTGCGAGATAAGGCTGCTTTGCGTTAGAGTGTGTGTGTGTCTGTCTGTGTGTGTGTGTGTGTGTGTGTCTGTGTGTGTGTGTGTGTGACAAAGAGAAGTTTATCTCAAGCGCATAAAGAAACCCAATCTGACTCTTGCTTCATAAGTTTGGTGGACGACTTCTCAAATCCTCTGATAACTTTGAATGACTGACCTTTCTCTTGCAGTAATATCGGGTAAACAATTGAAATAAACCTACGCATTTGTTGTGTATTTGTCGAGATATGCAGCTCAAGATAACAATATTAAATTGTATTGTAGTCCTTCGTCCTCCTATGTTCACAAAAATGTACTTAAGTACATTTACTTAGTTACTTTCCACCACCGTATGATTTCATCCCAGTGCTTACCAGGGGCAGCAATGGCGAGCAGAAAGGCAACTCATGAGCAGAAAACTCAAGGGAAAGCTAATAAAAGCGTCTTCATGTCAGTGGAAATAAGTGAACAATCAGCAGGGTGAACAGCACAGAGGGCAAGCAGCTGTCAGGGAACAGAACGCAGTGTACCTTGATAGGCAGAGCGGATCTATTCATCCAATTTCCCCCCACTCTCTCTTCCTCTGTTATCTCCTGTATCTGTGCCTCGCTGCCTTTCTTCTCTCTCATTCAGCTGTGGACCAGCCCATGCTTAGTGTGTGTGTCTCAGTACCAGTGAGTACATTTACTCAAGTACTGTACTAAATCTGAGGTACTTTACTCGACTACTTTATACTTGCACTTTACTGCATTTTGGAGTCTTTTTCTTTGACTTTTTACACTAATACACTTATTTATACAGCTTTAGTTACTTATTTGCAGATATAAATGAATAATACAGAATATAAATTAGCCAATACATTATTATGCATTATTATAGGCAAAACTACGCAGCAGTATATCAAGTAATTCAAATACAGTAAACTGCACCATTACCAAGTGAAATATTGACATTAATGCATTCATTCATCATAAAACAATAATGTATTATATTTAAATAAGGTATATTTTGATGCCAATACTTTTTTACTTGTACTAGAGTACTATTCTGAATGCAGCACTTGTAACAGGATATATTTGTACTGTAGTAATGCTGCTTTTACTGTGCTGCACTTCATCTCATCTTTCCCCCCTTTCTCCCTGAAGCTATTCTATCAATTCCAGCAACAAAGCCCGAATACTAAAGCAGTATTTCAGAGACAGTCCCTGAGCAGCTGACTCTGGTAACAAGACTGTAGAAAACATTTCATCTCCTCTCCTCTTTTTTAATCTCGCCGTCCATCGCTGCCCTCTTTGATCTCTGAAGCAGACTGAACTGCCCGTATATAATAAGTGTCTGAGCAGCAGAGCAAGTACTCGCCCTGTGAATTACGTGCTGTGTTCAGGGTCAGGAAAATACAATTCATGACGCAGAAAGAATGATTCACGCTTCCACTAGAAATGAAGATGCCTTTGTGGAACTGACGTCTTGAATACTGGAAAAGTGAGTAAGTACAGTAGAAAGACAACAATATAAACCTGGTAGCTTCAATTGGTGACATATCTTGAAGCTTTAACGAGGACTTGATATTAAAGCTAGCCCCTCATGCACACCAAAAAGGTTCTTAGGATTTTCTTTTCTTTTACATGATATCATCATTATCCGTGTTCCTATTGTTTGGTATTGGTTTGACAGTCTGTATTATTGCCAATAGTTTTTTTATGGTGTTACAGTTGATGGTCATTAAACAGTCAGCAAGCAAAATACAATTTGAGCTAATAATTCTGATAATACACTCAAATATTTCAGAAACGATAGGATAGGGAATCCAAAAAATTTCCGTGCTAAAAACAAAACAAAGGGGGCGGCCTGTGGGGACTTGGCTTTGAAACTGAAGGGTCTCCAGTTCAAGTCCCCGATCACACCAACAATGATGGAGTATGGACAAACTGGCAGCCTTGATTTCTTTCCATATGACCAACAAATGCATGTTTATATATGTATTTATGTTGATGTAATCAGACCATTTCCTTTCCTGTGCATGTATTGTACTGTGTGAGCAACGGAATTTCCCCTTTGGGAGGAATAAAGGGTCCTCCTCTTCAAATACTGCTACTCAAAACTCAAACATATTGTAGAGAGGCCCTTTTTACCCCCCTCTTGTTAGCCAGAGAAACCTTTGGCTTTCCAATGTATATGGACAATACAGACATTGAAAAGTACACCCTTTTTCAAAGTGCTTCAGCGCCATGGACAGCTCCAGGCAGTCACTGAACTAACATAACACAGTATTCCACCTCTCCCGGGTTGTCAAAACACCTACAAAAAAAGAAATTGATCCTTTGAAAACCCTCTGTCTTTAATTTTTTTATTGTAAAGTTTCATGGGGTTGTGATTATTGATTATAGGTCACCATTTTTACAGTGAGGTATAGTTTCAAAAATGGGTATACTAAGGGGAATAGCCATAACACACATGAATAGAAGTGTGCATATTGGATCCAAAACTAGTCAAAGAGCATGCAGAAATAGTCTAATACACCATTTTTTAAAATGAGGCATGCTTAAAACTAGATGATATTTAGCTAAGCTTGTATGGGATTGTCATGCCTGTTCAGATGGAGACCGATAAAGCCCATTTTTCTTGGTCAGTTCATTTTAATTTTGACGCCAACTTCACAGTGCAGCCTGAGCTTTCAGGGTTTGATTACACCTCTAGAATCTATGACATGCTTCCTTCATGTTTATGCTTCTCAATCTACTGTAATCCATTTGGATACCCTTGAAGGTCAGCAGCAAACACGGTTTATGTTCATACTTTGAACTCTGAGTATAGTGATAAGGTATAACACCTGAGTGGGCAGCTTTACTGTGTCACAGTCATCTCTCTCCCCATTGTAAAACACTGACTGATGCAAAGAGTAGAAAGAAAAGTAAAATCAAAGAAGTGTGTTGTCAAAAATATAGAAAAAGTGAGTGGCAGAGAACAAATCTAAAGTCAGTATGTAGGTGTGTATCGTCAATCTACAAAAGACTCATATGAAAGTTGTCTAAAGCCTTTATGAATAATGCATAGAACAATATAAATAGATGCAAGGCAACCTGGAAACCCTTCAAAGTGTAACGTTTCCTTTACAACACATTTCACGGTTGTGTATACCAGAAATGTCCATTATTCAAATCATTTTTAAGCCACCATCAAAAACCAAGCTATGAAGTCTTTAAGCGTAGCAGACCATAAAAACACCAAATGAACACAAACACACTCGGCTGCAGTGGAGGTTTTTGAGGATTATTTACACTTCAGCTCAGGGATTCAATCTTCTGACCCATCCAAAGTCACAGTTTGGCAGGTCAATTTTGCGAGGGGAAATGTTGCCAACAAAGATTGGCACTAGGCTTGCTTCTGCTGGACTAACCCATGAGTGGAAATTGCAAATAGGTGTCATCTTTTTTTCTGGCAGAGAAACTGCTTTGACTGTTCACCGACATTAAGCCATATTGTTTTGCGTGGATACTTCCTGCATCCAGGTGTTATTTTGAACGCGACATGTGTGCAGCGTCTCACCAGTTTAAGTAGAAAAAATACATGTATTTTCTTCTCCTCCCTTCCTCACAACCTTTGCTTTCTTCTTCTTAACCCCCCCCCCCCATTCTCTCGGCCTTTGTTTACATGTCGACAGTCTTCTACGAGAATGAGAGATAAGACGAGTCCGAGCCTACAAAATTACGATGTAAATTAATTGACATGTAATTTTCAGTGTAGTTTCACAAGTATTTTCAGAAATGTACTGTGAGGCTTTAGTTTAGATTGTCCCTCGTCGACGCACATCCTACTTAAAATCGCTTAAGACTACGGCTCAACCCTCCTTTTTATTGCCTACTCATTTCTGTTTATCACCTCCTTCTGTTTGTTCTGTCCGAGCAGGAGAGCATAGAGGACGGCTGCAACGATGGAAATCCCGGGTCAACGTCCGTTGCCACCGGAACTGTTGGCCGGCCCCCTATCTTAATAATACCGGGAGAGGCCCAGCGTCCGCTCCTTAGCACCCAATCGGGTTACCAGTTTGTTGGAGGGAGCTTTGATGTGTGTGAATTGCCGAGTTATACTCCGCGTGAGTTAGAAAATGGTAGCCCCCTCTTGCCTCCTTGTCGTCACGCGCGAGAAAACCACACGAACCAGTTCTCTAGCCAAGCATAGTGTAAGCGTGTGAATGTGTGTCGAATGTGTGTGTTGTGTCGCATACGATAACGTCGTAAAATAAGGACGTTCATGGGATTAGACGATGATAGAATCATTTATTCCCGTATGTCGAATGAAATGCTTTTAGTTAACGTACATAAGGGCACCTGAGGGGTTCCGAACCCCCATGTGTGGGCCTATCTTTGTCATAGGTACATTCGGGGGGTTGTACGCACCCCCACAATTATAGTCGCTGCCAGTCTTAAACCGTCAACACCCACACAAACGACATATGCATACGATGCGGAACGAAATAATGAGGAGAAATTTTTTTTTTTTTTTGTTTGTTTTTTTTTTTGGGTGGCAGAGTTGCGACTCCCGGGGTTTTTACTTATTTCACTTTATAGACAACGAGTGGTGGCGCCATTCCGGCTGGGTGTGACGGGGCACATAAACGTGGGCGTTATATTGAGGGGCCTCCGATTGTGGCGAACCTACCCAGTACTTGGTGGTTGCAAATGTGATCAAAACGATTAATACGGATTACGATGGCTAACTTACGTGCGTAGTGTGTTGACTTGTCGGGTGTCATCCGCTCACGGCTCTTCTTTGTGGAGGTCAAGCGTTTTTTGACGTTGGTCGATCGACGAAGTACCAGTCCAATCTTATTGTCCATATTTGTTAATTGTTGTAATGTGGCTCTTACAGTCTGTCTTAAGAAACTGACCTTACGTTTTTTCTGTCAAGTCTTCAAGGAAAAACTTATCCAAGGCTCTCATAACTCAGACTTCTGTGACACAACACACTAATTATTATTATACGATAAATTAATGGTTGGTTTTTTTGTTTAAAGATAATTTTTCTTGAGTGTTTGCTACATACAAGGTAGTTTTGGTCTTCTATTGTTGGATTTTATATGAGGAATAGGTATTAACAGGTTATAAAGATCGCTTACGTCCGCTTTATAATTCGTTTTTTATTCGTTTATCTTCGGTCACTTCACATTATGTATCTACTACCAGTGAAACAATGTTTTCATTTTAGTCTCTCCAGTGTCCTTTAAAATCGGAAATCCCTGGAAAATTTACGGTGTTTTTGTATAGTATGTCATGTATGTTCCTTAACCCTTTTTAGGGTTTTTTCGTATTAAAACCGGATACAATTTTTGTTTGATACACATATTTCACTAAATTAAAAACTTTCTAACTGTTTTGTGGGAGGTGTTTTTTTCCCCTTAAACGTTTTTTCTAATCTCTTAATCCTCTCTTTATCTGTAATAAAGATACGACTAAAAATCTTTCTATAATCAAGTTAATCTGTTTTAGTTCTAAGACAGAGAGAGTTATATGTCACTTGTCTTGGGGTGAAGAAACAACACTATCTGATCTAAACATAACGATAATTGTATCACGAAAGAGGGGGTGAGGGTTTACAGATTACACATTCGATTGACAGTCATTTTCGTCACTTCGTGAGGCAAGTACGGGTACTCGACGATTGTCCATACGTGGGATTTCTCGTTACTTTAACGCCAAGTGTTGTTATTGCTATTTTCGATCGAGACTACTTCCTAGTGAATGTTTGTGTGCGACGACTTTGTTCTACTTCTGTCAAAGTTAATCGCAACTTTCACGGGTACACGACACCGATAAAGAGTCTTAAATACGGATTAGACCGTCGACAAGGACACGAGTCGTTTGCCCATCACGACGAACGGGACGTATATTATATCAACGTCTAATTAACTCACACCACGTTTCCCTTTGCTGACCTTCCTTCCTCTCGCCACACAAACGATCATATCCTATTGTGTGTAAGACAAACACTTTGACACAAACACGGTAATTAATCGTCCCAGACTTCTGCGGATTCTTGTCCGGTCAGTTGATGATCGGCAGTCGGTTCGCGACGTGACGAATAATTAGTTGGACCGTCTGTCTGGTCGCCACCGTGCGGGGAGCGGACGGTTTATCGCTCGACGGAGTGAGACTATTGAAAGTTCTGGTGTGCTGTGGGTGACCGAGACTCCGACGTTTAAATCCTCCGTTGAGGGCCGATTGGTATTCAGATTATCAGAGTACGGAGTCCTCCCACTATCTGACCAACCGAGCGGAACTCCCTGACTACCAAAAG
>NW_011369951.1:16473538-16477298 GCF_000735185.1 Notothenia coriiceps | reverse complement strand
TGTGAATTTATATATTGTGATTTGGAGTTTATATGTAAATATTATCTTTATTGCAGGTGTTATAGGATAATATGGGGAAACGTAGAAATCAGAATATACATTATTTAGCAAAAACTAAAACACGCTATGTTTACTGACCCTCACACTGTCCTTTAATAGTGTTTCCCCAGTGTGTGTGCTGGACCTCTTTACAGACCACCTACGTTTCCTGCAGTGTGTGTGTTTGTTAAGTGTGTGTGTGTGTGTGTGTGTGTGTGTGTGTGTGTGTGTGTGTGTGTGTGTGTGTGTGTGTGTGTGTGTGTGTGTGTGTGTGTGTGTGTGTGTGTGTGTGTGTGTGTGTGTGTGTGTGTGTGTGTGAGTAAAGCCTTGGAATTAAGGACATCTCTGCAAAGTGAGGGTCGTTCCTCTTGTTGGTTTAATGTTCAGGGTTTCCCTTACTAGTCAATACTGGCTTTAAAAATAACATGTTTTTTAAACGGGTAATTATTTGTATTTAAAGAACTGCACTGATTTAATGGTGAATTTGGCAAAAAGCCAACATAACAAAGGTATTTGAGTTATTTATTTGTTGAGTAATTCTCTCTATGTGGATGCAGATGATGCCAATCTTTGAATATTTCTTTACGTTTCAAAAAATATTTCAAACCTTTTTCCTGACAAACAGCTGTGTGCAATTCAAATTCAAATTAATAAATATAAATTAAAGAATTCCAGAAAAAGGATCTCTGTTTCTGACAGGATCTTCAGGGGGGCACAAGGACAGGGAAGTGTTGTTTTTTTATCTCGGACTTGAATTTGTTTTTGACCCTCTTTAAGGTCAGGGTCCTTGGATTGCACCCTGTCGTTAACAGTTCTTAGAAGTACACAAAAACAAGCGTGTGCGTGTGTGTTGTGGACAGAGAGGCAGCTTTGTGTCGGGTTGTGGTTTGAGTTCTGCAGGGGGTGAATATCAAACAGGCCTGTAGTAGTGTGTGTGTGACGTGCTGTCTTGTTGTCTGTCAATAAACTATTGTCTTTTCTCTCTCTCTCCGGTGCAGGACCTCGTTAACCGTCATCCCGTCTCGCTCAGAAACTACAGCTGCAGTTCTTGTAGTATTTAGTTGCAGTAGTCAGCACTTCTACCTGTGAAACATCAGAGGGGTTTTAGTCAGAGAGGTGACCTCTAAAGTGGATTACAGCAGCTTTAAAGTCTTTAAATTGAAGCATTTTGATGCTAATGAGCCTGGAAAGACTAGCTTAGCTTGTTAGCTTGCAGGGGGTTCTACATCCCTTAATGTTTGTTGTCTGAAATCTGACAAAACTGGCAGGGTAGCAGCTCCTTCACTGGGAAAATCTCTAAAAGAAGGCTCTTAAAAATGTAGATTATCTTAATTATTAAGCTACTTGCAGTTATCAGATAACAGCTAGTGCAGCAGTTCCAAACCAAACACTCTTCAGAAAACAAATTCAGATTTTGAAAGGAAAATGTAGTTGGGACTTGGACCACAGTGAAGTGTTTGGCAAGCTAACGGCTTGTTAGCGGCTAGTGGTGAGCGTGCAGCGGTGGCGCGGGGCTAGCTCCGGGCAGAGCGGGGGTGCGATGGAGTACCACTCTAGTGGCAGCCTGCCCCTGCTGGGGAGACCGCGGTACTGCCCCGGAGCTAACGCTAACGGAGGCTACCTGTGTGAGACGGGACACTGCTGCGGGGAGACCGGATGCTGCACCTACTACTACGAACTCTGGTGTAAGTGGGTTTTACTGTGTTTCAAGTAAAGTAAAGAAACTACTTTAAAGTAAAAAGCTAATGTTGGGCTATAAAGGAACTACAGCACGGTCACATGACTTCACGTCACCACCGCTAAGCTAAAGGTGGCTAATGTTGGGCTATAAAGGAACTACAGCACGGTCACATGACTTCACGTCACCACCGCTAAGCTAAAGGTGGCTAATGTTGGGCTATAAAGGAACTACAGCACGGTCACATGACTTCACGTCACCACCGCTAAGCTAAAGGTGGCTAATGTTGGGCTATAAAGGAACAACAGCACGGTCACATGACTTCACGTCACCACCGCTAAGCTAAAGGTGGCTAATGTTTCATTTGCAGTGATGGAAAGTAAATGTATTCAAGTACTGTACTTAAGTAAACATTTGAGGTACTTTACCTTATTTGGTATTGATTGAACCATCCAGCATTATATTTAAGTAACTGAAACCATGAGTGGGTTAACAGATAATAATATAAACATTTTTGCTAATAATAACTGTTTGTTCAAAAATATTTAACAGTTCCAGCTTCTTAAATGTTTTGAAAGTTTTGCTGCTTTTGCTTTTAAATATAAAACAATATTTAACAAAATGTTGAGTTTTTCCTGAGTAAGTTTTATTTGTTAACATTATATTTATTGGGTTTTTTAACATAGAAAGAACATACAGTCACACATACATACATTAACACATTGGAAACACTCCCCTCCCTCAACATCTAACATTCAGGGAAACCTCACCGATTGAAATGAAACACAATAAATACACATCAGATAAAGTAAAGGATGTGAAACAATAATACAAAAAATAAATATGAAAGAATAACTCGTTTCTATATTTAGAGATAGTTATTACTATTATTATGATATTATTATTATTCCTTATTCTTGTATCAGTGTTTGATAGCGATATTCATAAATGTTCACTTACTTTCACAGTACTTGTATTCCTTATACTCAGTACGTTAGTATGTTTGTGTTCAGGGTTCTGGCTGCTGTGGACGGTCCTCATCCTGTTCAGCTGCTGCTGTGCGTATCGACACCGAAGAGCCAAACAGAGAGTCCAGCAGCAGCAGAGACAGCGAGAGATCAGCCTGCTGGCGTATCATGGAGCCAACTCATACCCATCCTCCATGCTGGACCTCAGTAAGACCCCGTCAGCCTGTGATGACTTTCGTGGCCTAAAAACACAGAGAAGTTATCGCAGATTTAAATTTAAAAAATCAACAGAGCAACACAATAAAACAGATAAACTGCAAGTAAATACAATTGAATATAAATAGTGCAGTAATTGGGATATAATATATTAGATAAATAATTTGTAAGTTGCAAACAGATGGATGTTCTTTTGAAAAGTTCAGGTGTTTAACCGTCTTATGGCCAAATAGATAAGATCAAAAGTACTTCGATCGATCCCTATTTGGGAAATGTTTGCGTTGCAGCAGCATAAAAAGACAAGGCATTGTGCATGAGAGAAATTAAAAGACTAGAAACAAACAATTCAAAATGTAAACATCTCAAATAGAAATAAAATAGCATTAAAAAAGTAAAAAATATACATGTGGAAATACTAATTTACAATGACAAAATATAAGGCAGGATATTATAAATACATTAATTGTGCAAGGAATGGATTATTAAATATTAGATTGAATATAAATGTAAAAGTCCAGTTGGAGCAGAGAGTTCTCTTCCAGCCAGAGGAGATTTGTTATACAGAGTTATTGCAGTCGGCAGGAATGTTTTCCTGTATCGGTCCTTGCTGATAGATACATTTCAAACTTTAACTTGTACCCATCTTGATACTTATACGGTCTGTTACGTGTGATTGCACCATCGGGAATGCTTGGAATTTCGCTGTACTCTGTGCAATAACAATAAAGGAGTCTAATCTTATCTTGGTTCCAGAGATGGTAGAAGTCCACACATCCTTTACTCAAGTAGAAGTACAGATACTCGTGTTTAAAAATACTCTGGTGAAAGTAGAAGTACTGACTAAACTTCTTTACTCAAG
>NW_011369951.1:16462995-16473526 GCF_000735185.1 Notothenia coriiceps | reverse complement strand
TTTCACACATTTCCCTCCTCTTCTTTTATGTACATAAAAAAGTATGAATTTGACCACTCTGCGACGTGTAGTACAGTGCAAGTTTTATTGTGGACGCTACGTCCTTCATAGGTGGTTTTGGTTTACCCGAATTACCAGCCCACTTGTCAGTTTTCGTCAAAGAGACAGGTCTTTTTTTCTCCTGTGGATAAACGTTAAGGTCGAGTACCCAATCGTCGTCTTCGTTTGGACCTCGACGGTTTTAGAAACACCGTTGTAAAGGGGGAGCGTATTTAACCTGGCACGGTTTGACACTGAGAGAACCATACCCAGTCTTCTAACTTACACACCTAGGCGAACATCGGACTTCACATTTATTCAGGAGTTTTCTGGAGGGTGACGTCGGGCTCACTACAAACACAAGTAAACCACAAGAAATACCAGACGATGCGAATTTCTGAGTATCGCAACGCAAAACCTACCACCGAATTTTTACTAACTTATTACCCTGTAAAGACCATATGTGTTCGGCACTTTACACAACATTTCCTTTGCAATGTGAAAACTTCCCAAAGGTCAACGGAACGTAGATAAATATACAAAATAAGATACGTAATAAGTATTTCCGAAATCCCTGTTGAAAGTTATACTCAGAAAACACTAACTGCTATGGTGTGGATGTATGACTGAACATTACAACAAGAGACGGTGAGTGAAAAAGATATAAAAACTGTGTGGTGAAGAAACTAACCCCCCCCCTCGCAGCCCCCAAACCATCAGTCCTCAAGGCGAGCCACAGTCTATCACCCTCCTGCAGCATGAGACTATTAGACTTATGTTAGCCGGAGTTGCTCCTAATTTGGCAGCCTCAGAGCAGTGGGTGTCGTGTGTTGAAAGTTATCAGAGTGAGGCCAGCTCGCTATTTGGCAGGCGGAGGGGCAGTGCCACCGCTGTCTGTCTGCCAGGTTGATTAATAAGCAGTGGCAGCGCGGCTACGCTAAGAGACTGGCCTGCCTTAGCGCTTCCAGAACCCTGCTAAATTAATGGCACAAACACACACAAACAAGATGTGTTTACCTAACACAAACACACCGCTCTCTCTTCTACGTTTCCTTTGCACACACTCAAAACTGCAAGCAATAATGCAGCACAGCACTACCGGTTTGCTGATAGCACAGGACAGACATGCCAGATTAGCATAAACATGAGAAAACCCACACACATGCACTCACGCTATTAAACTGCCTCATCTGTTTCAGCAGCGTGTTGTTTGAGTGACACCTCATCAGAGCAGCTTTATCGTATTGTTGTGAACGCACCATTGCTTTTAAGCAGCACAGGCAGCCAGGCAGAACGGAGTGCTTCCTGCTTTTACTGACAGTAGCTACCAACAAGACATGGGAGGGGCGGAGAAAAGCACATGTAACAAACAACAGCATTCACAACAAAGAAGTGGGGTCTGTTCATGAAAATGAGAGAGACAGAATTCTTGATTTGTCTAATTGAGACTAAATCTCTAAAAATACATAGAAAATGTCTATTTCTTCCTAATTCTCTATCTCTTTTGCATAATTCCCCTTTTTTTTGTGAGGGTGTCAATCTTTCAAAAATAAATCACATACACATAGTTTGTTTTTAAATAGGCCAAATTATGCTTTTTGGGATTTTCCCATTCCTGTAGTACTGTATGTTTTTGTGCATTTAAAAAGGTCCCAAAAGGCTAAAATCCCTGTGACCTCCTCTGATTTACTTTTGTAACAAAGTGACATCACTATGTAACACTCACGCTTCTATTTGCTATAGCGCGCTAGCATATTGGACATTATAGGATAAGGATAATTAGTTTGTATACGTTTTTGATGGAACATACATTTTCGTTGTAGTCATTTAAAGAATTGTTGTTGGTAAATTAAATTACAATTTAATATATCAGCACACACAGTGTCTTCAGACTCAATTCGGACTTTCAAAAAGAGACTTCTGAACTTTCCTTTTTGCATTCATAAAGAACTGTCTGATTCCGTGTAATGTGTAATGTTTCTACTCTAACCCCGAAATGCAGCTACTGTTGCAGCGACTGGAGGTGTTTCTTCTCCACTCCCACTGTGGCTGTTCAGTTTGTGTGTGCGTGCATCAACGGTAGCATTAGCATAAGCAACAGGTGTAAACAGTTGTGGGTCTCCATCAAGGTGTTAGCTCGGGGAGTAAGCGGGAGCAAAACACGGGCAGGTGGGCTTACGCGGTGGGATGCACAGATATTCACTTATTCATGGGCTCAGCGTGAGACGGTGGGGAGGAGTATAAACAAGCGTACATACTGTATACACAAACACACACAACTGCCAAATTCTGACTCGCTGATATTAACACCCACGCATTTGGGCTTACATGGATATGTTTCTATCGGTGTGTGTACCCAAGCTTGGGGAGTCACGGAATACATGCAATTGATTTTCGTAAAAGTAACTGTATGCCCTTATTTACTAAGATAGTAGCAGATTAGTGGTACTTGCAGGAATAAAATGCTGCAATACATACCTGTGTGTGTGTGTAACTGTGTGTAAGTGTGCGAATGTGATACGACCGTATCTCTTGACACACACCAAAGGAGCGTGCCATGCTGTTTTCTCTGTTCTCCCGATGGTAAAAGATGAGTGCCCTCATATTGACCTTGTGTGTGTGTTTCGAGGGGAAGGTTGTTTGACATTGGCTACCCACGATTCCTCGCTGCGACCGGAGAGCCATATAATTCATCCCCGGCGGTTGTCAAGCACACCGTTGCCTGGCAACTGGCCTAAGGTAGCACGTCGCAGGAGATGACGAGAGGAACGACCTGTCTGTTTGTCTTCTCACTATTTGTCTTTACTCATCCGTTATTTTTCCTCAACTCCATCAGAATTCCCTATTCATCCTAACACCACTTCCTGTTAGATTGATTTCGGAGTGTCAGTAAAGACTTTTATGAACAACTTTTGATGTGACTTTTAATGTACAGTTAATTAAATGTACATTAAAACATGAGCCTGAGCTAGAAGAGAGAGTAAGACATCTTCTGACACTGTACATTTGTTTCCGGCTCTCTTATTATCTCTCCTTTCTCCCTTCATTGTGTCGTCTATGTCAACACAAACACCTGTTTCTTGCTCTACTTCCTTCCAAAATACTCTGTACTGTTGTGAAAACAGCACACTGAAGCTACATTCTATACAGACAGTTATCAAGGACGTTTTGAGGTGGTCTAAAGCTAAATAAAGATAACAAAAACGATCAAAAAAAACAACATATGTTTGTATTGATAAGGAACATTATTTAACTTTTAAAGTATTCACTCTGTTCTCAGAATAATTAAAGGAAAGTGGAAACAATGCCTTCAAACACAACACCATTCAAAACATGTTACTGGTGTTATTTTGCTATATGTGAATTACACAGAAGGCTAGGCTATCATTAGCATCCTAATCATTGTTGTATTTTTCCTATAGCAAGTAGCACATTGCAATATATATATGTAATTACTTCCAATGTTTAAAGTGTTTACAGGCACACAACAAGGAAACCCTGACAAGAGAAAAAGTAACATCACATCTAACTTTCCTCACCTAATCCTTTCCTGTTCCCTTGCTTCCTTCCTCTTCATCGTACTAACTCGACTCTCTGGATGCATGGCTGTGTTTGCGCTGAGGGCAGCACTTTGTCACGTTCCTCATACATATGCAACACCCACTCTAGGTGAGACAGGAGAGAGGGAGAGGAACCTGAAGTGAGGTAATGAGGAGATGGAAAGGTAATGGAGGAAACAAATGGAGAAACGGAAGGGAAAGGCACGGAAGGGGACGGCGGCGGTATGGAGGTGAGGGAGACTGGCGGAGATTTAGACAGAGAGAGCAAACATTTGACTAAGACAAAGAAATGACGGGGAGAGAGGGGGAGACGGAAAGAGTGAGAGGGATGGAGTGGACAGGAGTCAAAGCCATTAACCTGCAGTCTTGCTGCTGCTGCTGCGCGCGCAGTGTGTGTGTGTGTGTGTGTGTATGTGTGTGTGTGTGTGTGTGTGCGTGTGTGTGTGTGTGTTTGGTAGGTGGATGGAAACATAGTTGTATCCCGGGGCTAGGCCAGCTAGGTCTGTTGTCAACCTACCCCCACCCGTCCTCTCCAGCACCCAAGATGGATGGCCGGCAGTGGAGGCTAATCACGCGCTCCGCTGGCCGAGACAGGCACACCTGAGGCCAACGGACACATGCATCTGTAACAGGTGCACCATTTTGTACCATAATGAACCAAACATACAGTGGTCATTGGTGCTACGTGCAGCCATGTGTTGAGACTGTGATGAAGCAATGTATGAAGTCCCCCCCTCTTTAACTAAAGTCCTTTTTTTGCTTAAACATGCCCACATGCAGTATGTGAACCCTGTTTTCCAATGTCACGCTGCTGTGCTTTGATTTTGTGCGTGCAACAATGTAGCACATCCTTAATGGCGCGCTTTGTTCTTTTTGGGGGGTTTCCCTATCCTGTAGTTTGTTATATAGGGTTTTGTGCATGAATATGGTCTGCAAAGGCAAAAATCCCAAAGTTCCCTCCAGAGAGAGTTTCTCTCCCACACTCTCCCCCCATGCCTGGGTTGACCTATCACAACAGAGCCGGCCAGCTAACCAATCAGAGCAGACTGGGCTCTGGTTTCAGACAGAGGGTGAAAAGAGGTGCTGAAGCACAGGCAGTATGAGAACAATAAAGAGCTTTGTGAACATTAAAGCATGGAGACATGTCACAGTAGATGAACAACATATAAAGATGTAACTGAAAAAGAGCATCATAGGGACCCTTTAAAGATCCCTGGCCTAGACTCAATGTGTTTTTCTTATGTTTATCTCACTTAAAATGTCTGACCTTGCCTACAGGCTTATATCTGTGCAAATGTTTTCACATGTCTTACCTAGAAGCTGAGATGCAAAGATACCTTAAGCAAACTACATAAGATATGTCACCAAATTGAAGAACGTAAAGTACACATTTATTATATTATTATATTCACTTAGAAACCTGTCAGTCACAGGGTTAAGTGTGCTGCATCACATGTTTGTAAATGTGTTGTATCGTATACCTTATTTCTAAGGCTTGGTCTAACACTCTTAATAGTCATATACTGGGTTTCTCTGAAAGGTTCTAGAAATACTAATGTCTGCTCCTAGCTTTATTTTTAACAGAAGCCCGAGCAAAAGAATAAATGCAAACACTCACAGAATGTGCCTGCTGTTCTACAAATAGATCCACTCACACTTACACACTTCCTCCCAAAACCACAGAATAATATTGGGCTTTCTACTGATGTATCTGTGCAGAGAGCTTTCAGAAGAGTCCAAATGCCCTCCTCTCCTCTTCCTCTTGTAAACGCAGATGAGAGATTCCAAGTCCCTCCATCCGTCTCTTATTTCAGCGTGTCAGAACTTGGAGTTATTAGTCTGCTAATTACCTCTCAGAATCCCTCATTTACCCCCAGAATCCAATCACTCTCTGATTATAATGAGAAAATTATGATAGACCGCATTAAAGATAGAATGTGGGATTGATTGGTCCGCAACGAGACTGGGGGGGGAGAGAAAAGAGCGGGAAAAGTGGAGAGGAAGAACAGAGAGAAAACAATGAGCATGTAGTTACATCTGCAGTTGAGGAAATAATCAAGCACTATCCTAGAATAACACCACTCAACATTTTCCTTTTGAGAAAAAACATGGCGCTGTAACACCAAGAGAGAGACAATACACAGTGTGTCTATGTGTGTGTGAGAGTGTGTGTTCAAGCCTCCAGACTGAATGGTAGCAGATTGGTTGTGGTGATTTAATCGCAGCTTGTAATTATGGAAAGTTTATTCACACATGGCTATTGGCTGGGCTTACACATTCACCATATTCATGAAAGGGGGGGGGGGGGGTTACATGTAAGCATACACACACACAAACTGTCTTTATCAGCTGGTCTCGGACTACGTTTCATCCACACACACCTTTCTCCCTGAAGATATAGGTTACCCACACAGTAATTGGTTCGCTATCTCTGCATTCTATCATTCACGGTGTAAATGTGTGGGCAAATATGTAAAAGCTGGAGTTATATAACCACGGTTTCTACAATGGTGGAAGATTAAGGTTTGTTATAGCCGCTCGCAGGAAATTAATCATGTTTTAATGACTTGTTAGGGAAGGTGAAAACACACAGATGTGTTGCTAGTGGCCATGGATGGACCAGGAGGCTTACAAGTTGTGTGTGTGTGAGGGATAATCACGTTGTATGTTTTCCTCAATCATGCAAAATAAGTGTGACATTATCAAACTACATGCAGCTCTCACAGACAATGCATACAATCTGTACATCCATCTCTCCCAGCAGCTGATAATGACGGGCAGATTGCACTACTTTCACTCTTCCGCTCCATATGCTCTTGCCGCCTCCCCATCTTACGAGAAAAGCAAATCTTGAGCACATCTTGACCGTGCTGAGAAAACAAGAAAAAGCTGCCGCCGCGGACATGGTAGGGGGGGTGAAATGGAAGTGGGACAACACTGTGATAACATTGGGGATGTGTGAATATGGGTTGTTTTTTGGGGATGAGGTGGAGGTGGAAAAGCTGGGTGCTCATCCTAACAAAAGGCTTTATGCTCTCATTGTTTTCTTGGCAGGGCAACAGGGTGCCTGTGGAAATGCCGATAACAGCAAAAAAAAGAGATTCCATTCAATATCCCTCTCCCGACCGGAACTGGAGGTGGGGAGCATGTATGTATGTTCGGTGAAGGCGCATTAAGCCATCCTAATGCTGTTGTTTTCTTTGGGGAGTTTGAACAGATACAGTGTTCATCCACATTCCCATTAGCACATAGGCAGGATTAGGTGCTGTGTGGATGGTATGTCAGCGCTGATAAAATGACTTGACTGGCACGTTTCACAGGATTACACTGTGTGCTAGCATCAGCCCTATTTTGCTGCAGCTGCTGCATGTGTGATTTCATTCAAATGCACCTCCAATAACAAACTAAATGGTGCCGAGGCATGATATATGTTTCTCATTTCCTGCATACAAAATGATTTCCGGTGTACCGCGATGGCTATCAGCTGAAAATAACCATGATGATTAAGATGGCCTTCTGTCGCCGGTGGAGCGTGACCAAAACTGTTAATCTTGAGCACCGCACGTAATCCGCAACAGGTTAGGGTGAAACGCTTCCTTGTGTGCGGCCTGACACTGTAGCGGAGAGCGATGACCTCACTGTATGGATTGCTTCACCGAGGTGTCTTGTGATGTTGATCAGAGCGTGCTAAAGAGGAAGGAGAGGGTGCTGAGCAAAGGAAAGGGAAGGCAGTCGATGCGTCATTAGACTTGCTAATTGTTATTGTATCCGGGCGTGAGTTATACCACAGCGGAACAACATAGAAGATCACACTTTAAACAATGTCAGTGTCTAATTCTGTGTGTGCGGTTGTGTGTCAAGCTGAGCGAGTGAATGAAGAATCAATAAACAACTAGTAGGGGATACAGTAAGAGGAGTATGTTTTGGTTGTTTACAACATCGAATCAAAGTAGATTCATTGACAAAGTGAAAATAGGTGATTTATCACAAACTGATACGAGCTACTTGTTTGCATCAAGTATTAACACTCTCAGGACCAGCTTAGTAGATTCTCCTTTTCATATCTAACCCATCTTGGGTTTAGAATGTCACGTCTCCAGAGAACAAATTGGCATTGAGCCTCCATTTCTATTCACTTTGCATTCACGTAGACAATGAAAATCAGGCAATGGTTGCAAATGTGACCGTCTTGACACCATCAACACAGTGGTAACATCCTATACACACTATCACACACTAGGCGTGAGGTATTATGAAAAAGGCCCCTGAAATGAAAGTGAATATATGAACGCCTTTTTAAAATGTAACATATGGTTAAAGCATTTATATAATAGCCACATTAATTTTCTTCATAAGCATATTTACTTGAATTTAAGGATTTATTTAATATTGAAAGAGATAGCATTTCATATGCAGGGCTTTTTTTCTTTACATTGGCTTCTTTGTTTATCTACTGCTGTAAACCATAACTGAACTCGACAAGGACGACGGCTATAGCTGACAGAATAATAAGAAAAACCTATTTGTCCTTGGCGCAGTCACAAACACATATCTCTGCACAAACACTCCATTAAAGACGAATGACCCTTGGTCCTGGGGAGATGGAGCTCTATCTAGATAACCACCAACAACACAGAGCCCCTCGATGCGCTAATTGCTTTCGTCAACTCCACTTGTACACCTACTATCTGATCACTGGAGGCTGCTGGGGAGTACAAGGGCTCTTAAGTTGCTGTTTCATGAACGACAACAAGTAACAAAATGGTCGAGAGAGGCGATCAGGAAATGAGGATACAAACAAGCAGAGTGAAAGAACATGTCGGTTAATGAGAGGTCTCGCCATGACGGGGAAAAGAGCTTTTGGAGTTAAGGCAGAAAAACAGTGGTGTCTCATTAAGAGATTCTTCACCGGGTTCACAAAGAACAGAACAAGACGAGCACGGACTGAACATTGTTAACTCCAAATTCACTTGGGATAAGAGAGTAGGGTCGGCAACAACAAAGCGTACATCAGAGCACAATTCTTCAAATCGCCCTTTCTGAATCTAACAGGGTGTTATACTGGAGTGGGACTTAATTAGGAAAGCTTTTTGACCTGAAAAAGATCTTTCCATCACCAACTAGACGAAACATTAAGTGATTATGGCTTGTTATAGAACGTTTTTTTCAAAAACTGACCTCAAAAGGACTTTTTAAGACTTGCTTTTTTCATTGAAGATATGAAACCTCGGTAATAAACATCCCTAAAAGACTGCTCCATTTGTCAAGTCATGCAACACTGCTAAAGGTGACTCTAGGTGATCGTGTGTCTGGTTGCGTTGATGACATTTTGACGGATAGTGTTTCCTAGCCCGACCTGTCTGCACTCTCTGCCCTGATTACGAGGCAACCACCTCTTCCACACAACCACACACACACACAAAATGTCAAAGTGCACACTGCTCGACATTGGGGAATTGAAGTGGACAAAGTATGGAGCTTTGCCTCAATTTACTTGATTGCACCTCTTTCCTATATTCACTCCCCGCAAAGTGGGTCTCTGTGATGCTATTTTGCCGGTGAATAGGTGAGCCAGCCACCTGGAAGTAGTGCGGAGAAAACGCGTGAGGGGAAGAGAGGAAGCGTTGTCACATGCCACTCAAGCTACTTTTTTACATGAATTCATCACTCTGAAATGAAGCAGTGGGCCGACAGATTCCACTCTCAGCAATATTATTATCATTACTACACATAATGTGGGGTAATTATAGCTATATACCGCGCTCTACGCCTTCAGCATTTCCCTCCTGCCTTCCCCTCCATTTCTTGCACATACCAGTAGCGACGTGAATTAATAAATAGAAAATGAAAAAGGCATCGCTACCGTAGGCAGCGTAAACAACTCAGGAGTTTGCCAGGTCTCTCTGCCGTCTGGCTGGAGCGGCAGCGGCTTCGCCCTGTTCATCCTGGGCCTGATTCATAATTAATGGAGGTTATAATTGCAAAGCGAGAGCATGACAGCGAGCGTGCGGGAGAGAGAGATAGAAAGAGATGGGAGCAATAATGGAAATTAAAAATCGCACACACACATGCATGTGCGCAGTTGACATTTTACACAGCCTTTAATTTAGCCATCTTTCCATTTCTTATATCATTAACATTTACACCCACACATAATCACGGACACACACACCGCTCATCGGATGGCTAATGAAATCACCGTCCTCTGCTCCTGTGTTTGAAGGTCTCTTCAGCTATAAGTGAGGAGGTCAGCTGCAGATCACAAAGATGAACTTTGTCCTCAAACTCAAGTTAAACACATTTTCAACACCTTTTTTACACTGACTTTGTTTTCATTTTGTTTAGGATATACCTCCCCAGCTTGATCATACATGTGCAAAGTATATACATTTTTGAAGTACCTGATGACGTTGAACAGTACAATGTGAATATGAAGGACGCGATATAAGGGAGTAAACTGCACGAACAGACCTGTGACAACATCTGTCCATTTAAAGCCATAAGTAGACCACTAATCCCTTAAGAGTGACTAAGAGGAGAGTGACTAAGAAAGGGTTTATTTAGTTTATTACAGACCACTGGTTTTATCAGTGGTAACAGCTATTTTACCTTGCGTTCATTGGCAGAAAAAAACACACAAAAATAAATGTTCTTAAAGGTCCCACGTCATGCTTTTCCGGTTATTACCCGTCCCCTTGTGTGTTATGTAGCTTTTTATGCATGTAAACGGTCTGCAGAGTCACAAACCCTCAAAGTACACCCTGTAGCGAGTAAAACTCTAACACAGAAAAGACCTGTCTATGCTGCCCCAGAACGCCTCGTTGGAGATTTCTCTTTTTCCATTGTTTACTTCTTGGGTATAGTGACGTATTTCGGGTATAGTGACGTAACGTAACGTAACGGCTCCGCAGATTGGACCAAATCAAATCAAA
>NW_011369951.1:16428308-16462955 GCF_000735185.1 Notothenia coriiceps | reverse complement strand
GCCACTGGGCTCACAGGGAGGGGGGCAGGAGCTCCAACAAGCCGTTTAGGACAGAGAGTGAATACACATACTATACAGAGAGGCTGTATGAGAAACCAATGTGAGTTTGGAAAATTGCACAATACACATTTATTCTAGTAGACCTCAACAATGGAATTATGATCAGTAGAAATGGCCATGAGGGATGGGTACCGAGCCCCCGTATTAAATGGGCCCCGGGGCTGAATTATTAAAGACCGTGGTACCGTTAAGCTCTGACGTTAGCGGTCTTTTTATCGGTACTGGAGACATGTAAAAAATATGTCATATGTATTATTGCTAAACAAACATTAAATTGCAGTTTTAGTGTCGCCGACTCCGTTTCTAACATGCAAAAAGACTGCAAAAATGCTTCTATGATTATTTTTAGTATTTTCGATCTCTTTCCCACGCCTGCCTTGCGAGGGGGGCGGGGCAGTTTACACACACGTAGCTGCTACATGCAGCAACACACACACACACACACACACACACACACACACACACACACACACACACACACACACACACACACACACACACACACACACACACACACACACACACACGGCGGGACGTTGCCAGGCTCGCTGCTGCGAGGAGCGGACAGTGTGAGCTGGCTCACTGGTGTGGGGTCGGCGAGACACCGCGGAACTCAGCCTGAGCACACACACAAACTCCAAGCCAGGCTGTGGGTGTGTGTGTGTTTCGGGTTGGGTTTCGCTGTGTCTCGCTGTCTCGCAGACGGCCACTGGGCTCACAGGGAGGGGGGCAGGAGCTCCAACAAGCCGTTTAGGACAGAGAGTGAATACACATACTATACAGAGAGGCTGTATGAGAAACCAATGTGAGTTTGAAAAATTGCACAATATACATTTATTCTAGTAGACCTCAACAATGGAATTATGATCAGTAGAAATGGCCATGACATGGGACCTTTAATATATATTTGCTGGTAAGTGTAACTTTTTTTACATACAATATATTTTTGGGATGCTGAGAGGCCTTTCTTTTCTTTTTGTAAATTAGGGGTTTCCTCCATACTGATATGTGCTACTGTATTAAAGTAGTCCTATTAAAAAGGAATTTATTTTGAGTATAAAGTTGCGTTGTCTAGTCACTTATAGGTCTCTAACTCCATAGCTAGTGCAGGTCTAGGTGCAATGTTTAGGACTATGCATCAGCTATTGCGTGAGGATTGAACATATCCGCATTTTGAATTGCAAATACAGGAAAAAACACCAATATCTCAACATCAGAAGTCAATGCTGTGAAAACATGTTTAGACAAGTACAGCTGTGGATCGGTTAATTATCAATCTAGCGAAGATAAACTTCTGTGTTATCTTGTTAAATACTGCTGATGAATATAAGAAACGGCATATCTCTAGAAGTAAAAAACACAGCTCTTTGACCGCAGTCTCCTTTTTGAAAGCCAACACGCTGCATTCAGATTTCTATGTGTCTCTATGTGCATCTGTAAATGCCAGCAGAGAGAAAAACGTGACAATAAAGTAACCTTCGATTTCCTTGACATTGCCGCCTTCGCTTTCAACAAAAGCAAGGCGAGCGGCTGTGAGCTATTGAAGCTGGAGAGATGTAGGACTTCTGCAGAGGATGTGAATTAAAGGGATTCATAATTCATTAGCAACCTTGAGAAGGGAAGATGGAGGTGGTGGGAGGAATGTGGGAAAGGAAGACGGAGTGAGGGGTGGAGGAGCGGCGAGGGGGCTGGAGGACATTGATTTCCGTCGTGTTCGGGTCAGCTGAACATGACCGCGGCCATGGCTGGTTTAGTTCCCATCACAGCCTTGCCTTTGGGATTAAGAGCCACGAGTGGAACAACGAGTGGAACAATGAGCCAGAGGAAGCGTGTTCCAGTTTGAGTGCTCAATGCGGCGACATAAATTGAGTGCCTCTCTGTGATTCTAAGACGAGGTAATCAGCAGGTACACGTAATTGGGTCAATCTTTCCTCTATACTGCACCCACTCTTAGTATGGATGACTGAACTTTGATTAAGAAGCTCTTGGATGAATGACTCAGGCCTTTTGAATAAAATAGTCATAGGCCGCTCTGAGCTCTAGCATCCTTTTAAATTCAACAGCCTGAAATATACTTGTGTTAAAGGAGTTACGGTTAAGCGCGCTCTATGTCGGTTCTCGGATGGCTATTGATCTAAGTGCAGCCTGTGATTGGTCAACTTGGGCAGCTTGTTCCACATTCCACACGTTTCTGATGGACATTGGGGGTTGACACTGAAGACCTTATCAAGCAAGGTGAGATCGATAGTACATTCTAGACCCAGTCAACAAAGAAGATCTCAAGACAACTTCTACCCAGTTCCTGTTCTGGAGCTTTTTTGATCGAGAACATTGGCTTAAACATTAATGCTTGACCTTGGTAAAAGAACCAGAAGTTCAGTAAAGTAGCTGTTCTGGAGCTCGATAAGCGTAACGAGGCAGCAAAAGTGGAACCATGAAAAGACTAAAGCTTGTGACTAAACATTAACAATAGCAGTTATGATGTCACCCTGCCGATAGTCAGATCGGAAGACACTTGTATGCTAGAGTCGTTCTACTTGTGTTATTTTGTTGTTTATTTGAAAGACTTTTTGGGGACAAGTCATGTCACATCTGTTTTCGCTCAGAGAAAACCTCAATTTCCATATGGAAAGCTCTGTCCTTGTCACGCTGTGAATCTGTGATCTTTGTTCCATCTACTCACTTGACTGCTTTGACTTGTGTTTGATTTAGGTAACGATTAACACACACAAAAGTTGAGTGATTGATGGATGAACCGATTGGCTAGTACATGCATTTAGGAAAGGAGTGTCTGAGCATTAATTCACTGTCAACAACTGAACATCAAACCATCCTTCCCGAGTGGCCTGCAGAGAGACGGAAGATATGAGACCCCTTTGTTTTCTTTGACGAGTGTCTGGAGTGGTTACCCTTCTTCCCTCCTCCTCCCCACGGATCGATCTTTCCCCCGGGAAACCTGAGGCAATCAGGAGGTGTTGATTGGTGTCCCTTTCGCTTGCCTGATCAGTCCTTTCCATTCTCATCAACTCTGATGCGTCGCATACATTCTCCTTCTCTCCAATTCTCCTACTCTCATTGCCATCCCTCATCAAGCCTCCTCTTTCCTTCCCAATCACTCTGACTGATAACTCACTCCGATGCCTTCTTCTCTCTCTCCATCTTTCCTCCCACCCTTGAATTCTTCATCCCTTTCTGTGTGGTCTCTCACGTCTTCTTGCAACTCTTAAGGATCATTGAGCGTTGACTCGTGCCTCTTAGGAGGTGCGGATGTTCCTAGAGATCCTCAGTCAATGCATTTATATAGTTACTGACATTTACGGGGATTATAAGAAGGTATCGCTTATCAGGGTTTCTTTTACTTCGCAAATTACCAAGTTTCGATAGCATAACGTTACATAATTTGCAACGGGTAGCATCTAAAACCCAATGTAATATATGAAGAGATTTTAAATTAAGTTCAGAGTAATAGGCACACACCATGGTTAAAATAATGGACCGATCTTGAATACTTAACCAGATTGAACATTCATTCTTGTTTAGTGTATAACTGCTCAATATCAAGAGATGCTCGTCATAAAATATTAAGCATGGAGGATGCAAAACCTTATCTCCGGTGAGACATACTCATGGATGTAGCTCAACAACCCCTATAAGTTGCGTGATAGTGGAATCAATAAAGTATTGGCTTTGCGTTCTCAGGCCGGTGTAAACACATTTATCACTTGTTAAATAATTTAAGCTTTCAAGGGTAAGGGTAAAGACGTATTATTGTATCCAGTATATGAGGTGAGTTCATTTTTGCAGTTGTACTTTAGAAGGTCCAGAAACAAGCACAACACAATCAAAAATACTGAACATGATAGCAACGAAGCGTAGCCACAAGGGCACTCAATCTGGCAGCCGCTGCATGAGGATATGGAGACCAGAAGCATGACCCAGAAAAACTGCATAAAAAGATATACTCTGCCTCCTGTGGGCGCACACCTAAGCTCCATTGTTGGCTATTGATCCTGTGTGCACATACACATCAAAAATGCTAAGAGACTTTTGGGCATTTTCTCACCATATAGGTCAAAAAGCTTTAGATGTTCCTGTTGATTCAGAGGTATGGGTGCAATGTATCATCCTTATCCTTGAAAATAGTCAGAAGCTGATGCATAAAGGGAATTTATCTTGTATTTGTTGTTTAGAAGTGATGGAAGTGCTATGTACTTGTGATCATATGATGATCTCAGTTTGTTTCACGACAATAGTGGCTTGTGTGCATCATCTGCTGGCTGTTTGTTTGTTTGTGTGTGTGTTGGATGCATAAGCAGAGTGAAATGCGCGCTGGTCTAGCGTCCTCCGAGTGTTTAGTTCTCCTCCAGCCGGCTGGTCTGTCAGTCACAGTAATGGGAAGGGAAAGCCGGGGCTAAACAGCTGCCAATGGAATATGACTAGGGAAACCTTAGCACTGCCCTCGCTAACCGCTAATGCAAGCCAATGAAGAGGCGAGAACCTAGCACTGTCTCGGCTAATGCTGACTGCTAATTTAAAGTAATGAATAGCGAAAACTCTGATAACACAAGAGAGAAATATTAAAACTGTCAGTGCTTATGTTAACCATTAATTTAAACCAGGGGAAATGTGACATTTGCTAATACTGGTTTGCAAACTAATGAGGCTGGAAACATAACAGTCTCACTGGCCTCAATAATGGCTGCTGATGATGACCAATTAGTTCCATAACACTCAGAATGTGATGTGTTATTGATTTTTCTTAGGAATCTCTCTTCACTAATGCCCTTTCCGACAAGAGGTCAGGGATCAAGGTTAGGTAAAAAAAACAACTGTGCAACCTCGGCTTTTTTGTTCTCTTTCCAAGTGGTAGTTTCAAGCATACAGGGTTCATGAAGGTCCATTTACATTTCCAGAATTATACAATGATAGATGAATAGCAGCTGAGTCACTTTAGAAGCTAAAGTGAACATGAAGTATCTGGTTCTTTCATAAAAGATAATATATAATAATAATAATCATTTGGGCATTTTGGAAGATACACTTATTTTCTATCTTGCAAAGAGTTAGATGAAGAAATTAACATCTCTAGTATGTATTTCCAAACAACATGAAGCTAGAGACCACAGATGGTAAACTTACTGTAGCTTAACATTGAGATTGGCAACAAGGGAAACAGCTACTGTGCCAAACTGTAAAATAATATGCATACATGCATCTCAAAAGATCAACAATTTACACTATATATTTAGTTTCTTGAATCAGTACAAAACCAGATTTAGTGTAAACCACTACTTTACTATTAGCTAACCACCACCGATAAATTATGTTCATACAATACTGTAAACATATGCTTTTGTTTAATGTCGCAAGAGTCTTCTGTGTTTCTCTGGTGGGGAACAGTCAGACAATCTTTAAAAGACTTGGTTGGATTGAATTCACACTGATGGAAATGCAACAAAATGCTTCTACCACCTCATAGCTTTAGTCATTGCCAATACCAACAAGCTAGACTCCCAGTTAGTATGTTCTCCACTGTTTGCTGCATTATAGGCTCCTTGAGATAAACACCTCCATAGGGAATATGTTGCAAGGTTAAGATGTAAAGTGAATTAAATTAAGATCAACATTGATTCCGTTCCATGTAAAGGCACGCTCACTATCAGATGTAATTATACAAGGTTGTGGTTTCATTCGTACCCATCATTAATTGCTGAAGTGTTAGCACAACACATCAGCTCTGTGTACTTGGAAAATAAACACGTACAGGTAGTATATATTTCAGACGGGAGTGAGTTTCATCTGAGAAAGAGTGGTTTGAAGTTTGGAAGAGCTACATATAGAGGCAGATAGATGATAGATTAGATGGAGGAAGACAGGGGGAGTGCTAAAGATTAATGAACAGATGGACCGCTTGTAACGTGAGCAAATGAAGATGAATGATCCCCAGGTTCAGAACGAACGGATCTTTTCATTAAGAAAAAGTACAAAAACAGAAGAGAAATGGGAGAGGGGGAAGGGTGACGGATGAGGGACGGAGGAAGGGTGACGCGCGAGAGGAGGAGACAGATTTACTGATGGAGACGGAGACAGAGGGACAGCCATTAAGGGTTTGAGACATATGCACGGCAACGAGAGGGGACAAGATGAGCCGGTGATGGATGGGAGGGCCAACGCGGGGTTACAGGGCAGGAAGGAGAGATGACAGCGGCTGGACGCGAGCACGGGGGGGGGGAAGAGGAAGGAGTGGGATCACAGTGTGAGTGTGGATCAGGAGAAAAGAGGAAAGAGGAAGGTGTATTCACTCGGACAGGCTGTCATAACCGGAGCCGACTGCGCATCCTGACGCTGTGCACTGGCGTGACCCGCAGTGGTGAGGGGGGGGGAATGAAAAGAAGGGCATGGATGAAATGATGGATGGAGGATGAGGAAAGACGGCCAACAGAGAGAAAGTAGGAGGCGTCACTTTGGATACCACAGAGAAAGAGAGAAGTATAGATGGAAGGAGAGAAGGGGCTCTGGACTCATCTACTTTGTTGTAGGGAGGGGGGGGGAGGTTCAGAGAGCAGCAGGAGATGTGTCTTGTCTGAATGTTATCAGATTCATACTTGAGTTGCATCAAATGTACTACTCGAAGAAACAGACCATGTTTGCTTGGATTTTTTGCAAATAGTCTGCAAAAAGTATAAATAGAGTAACTGACTTTTGGAATTGTTATGAAAGAGGAAATATTATGCTTATCCTCAGGTTCATATTTGTATTGTGTGCTTCTACTGTGACGTATTTCCATGCTTTAATGTTCAAAAAGCTCTTTCTTTTTTCTCATACAGTCTGAAACCAGAGTCCAGTCTGCTCTGATTGGTGAGTTAGCCAGCTCTGTTGTGATTGGTCAACCGTTTAGAGCTGTCCCACCCCTTAGCCTAACTTTGGGATTGGGATGAACGCACTACAGGAGAGAGAGAACCCCACAAATAGTGCCACTTTAAGAAAGTGTTCATTTACCATGCATACAGTACATATTAGAATAGTTATATACTTGGTTGGGAAGGAGAAAGTGATAAATGAAGTGTATAAGGAAATGTTTTGTGTTACCTTAGTCAAACACAAATGAAATAAAATATGTATTGTTTACATTTTTTGGTGTAGTAAGTCTGCATGAGTAAAATAAGATGTACTTCGATACTCAACCAACTCAGCTTTGTGTAAATGAGCAACAAGGCTTTGTTAATGGATGTTTTTTGGACGTTACACTGCAAATGGTTTAGCTGAGTATTTCCACTATTTATTTAATATCACACATACTCGTGAATTATTGTTTTCAACTCAGTTAAAAACAATTTAGTTAGTTTTAAAATGATCTAATAAGGTTTTGAACTGTAAGTGTGAATAGGAAATATCAGCTGAAAATATCAGCCACGTCAGTAATACTTCAAATTCCTCGTCATCATCTCTGAGAGCGGAGATACACCGTTTGATAAAATAAAGTGGCACGAAACTTTCAAATGAGCTGAGAGTAAGCTTTTTATCTTTTAAAAGCTTCATCTTTGACGTAAAAGCAGATGATCGAGTCCTGACATTGAGTTATTTGTGACTGTAACAACGATGTTGCTGTCATTCTTTCACTCAATGACATGTTCCTTGTTACCGAAATTAAACCAGGAATGAGTGAACTTGTCAAACTCTTTTCATCATCTGAGAGAACAAGGACTCATTATTTTTCAGAAAAGGGAAATAAGAGGATGATCAGAACATGTTGGATATCTCATCATTAATCTTGGGGACGGACAAGAACAGTTATTTTTTTAATTAAAACTAAGGACTGAAGTGACTCTTTCAAAGTTTCCCTCCCTTGGTCATGTTGTGGAGAGTGTGTTTTATTTTTTGCAAAGGAAAATTAGGAAAAAAAGAAAAGAAATTGAGTTATTTTGAATCACACTGAGGAACAGAAAAAGGAGGATGGAGAAATGGAGGGTGGTTGACGGACTAAAAGGTGGGGTTTGAGGAGTACCTGGTGGTGCTTTCTGCAGATTTCCTCACAGCAAAAAGCGGGAAACATAAATCCATTACATAAATCCATTCCCTCTCTAACCTTCCTAAATCTCAATTCTGCCTGGAAATCTGTCACATCATGTGGAAGTGAATGGAGAGCGAACTTCCACAGCTTGAGTGACGTTACGTCCAAGGAGCCGTTCTGTTTGGACCAATCCGCGAACTCACACACACACACACACACACACACACACACACACACACACACACACACACACACACACACACACACACAGTATGTGAATAATGTCGGAGGTGTAGGGGCTCCTCCGAGTATTCCACATCAGCTATATTCATGCCATGCATTATCCATGGAATCTCTATTGCATTATTGAACAGTGTACGCGGCAAGTGTAAGGAATCAAAATGTACTGCGTATGACACCTAAATGGTGTATGTCATGTTAGTTTAAAATGTGTCGTACAGCCTTCTACAGTTTGAAGCTATTTAGAAATAAAAGCAGGCGGTAAAACTTGCTGCCAGAAATACATTTCTTTTACTCTAAAGGTAGCGCTATTTTAAGGATGTGCAAATCTATGTGAGCCAGGAAAGAGACATAAACAAATGCACTCCTCTTATTCCCATATTAGCTTCTACTTGATTTACCGTATTGAGGATAGGAGGTAAGAACACCGCCAACTTGTCAGATGTGGTGCCAATACCACCACTCACATCTGCTGAAAGACATTTCATTTTCGCAAAGTCACCGGGACGTCTCATGTTTTCGTGTGTAAGGCAACTGCCACCGTTTAATCCTACTCTATTTTCAAATAAAATACAAATTGTCTCGACACATGTACAAGGATTTCCCTTTTTGATCTCCATGCAAGAGCAGAGGACAATATATTTTCATTTGTTTTGTTTTCGTCTTTCCTTCAGTCTTATCCTTTATAGTCAGCCAATTAATAAGCACATTGCTTCTTTCTAATTAAATAAGCGGGCAACCGTGCGAGGTGGAGTAGGGGGTCAGATAAAGGCTTTAAAGAGAAAACATGTTTTGTCGCTGGATATGAAATATGGTTGACAATATGTATTCTGCACAGTTAATTATACTCTCCGCCCACACCACAAATGAGAGAATTCTCCTGCTGTGTAATAAGATAGAAGAGGCATTTGAAAAACTGGCACAAGAGAGCTAACCAAGCACAGATCAGAGGCTGGACAGAAGTTCCAGTATGTGTTAATGTTCAAAACACATTATAAAACACCTAAGAGTCAATGAATCCCCCGGCTTTCGAGACCAAATATTTGAGGCTCTACTCCTTTAATGAGTGAATTTCCTGCGGAGGAGCGCTCCCTGTTTCTTTGCTAGATGGCGTGGGAGTCGCAGGGTCGTACATCACACGGTCTGCTCGTGAGTTAGCCTCCGGGGTGCCGTAGCGCTAATGCTTCAGACAGCGATGTATATGGATGGCCATGTAGCTGCGGGCTAGAATACATTACAGACAACTCTCCACTGCGTCTCTGCGGACAGCTGTGAATCACAAGCTCGGATATATGCTCAAAATCACTCGCATACGGTTTTAATATTGTAACACACAGCGAGTTCACGACTTCACAGCCAGGTTAGCCTCAGTTTGCAGTAGGACGTATCTCCATCAGACCATTGGCTCTTGGAGACAGTCTGTAATGCCGTATTGTCGTATTGATATTATGTACAAACTGTAAAGTCCACTGAGACAAATGTAACTTTTGTGATATTGGGCTATATAAATAAACATTGATTGATTGATTGAATGCTTGTTAAGCCCCGCCCCCCTCAATAACAGCTGCTATGCAGATTTAGCATCAGATTTTAGCAGCAAGAGCTATCAAGCCTAAGCTAATGCTAGGTCTGTTGGGATGTACTGGTATTGAACATAATCATAATATTCAAAAATGGTATGTTGACACCATTTTTATAATAAATGATCCAGACTCTATTTATTCTTTTTTTTTTTACAGTTATGGTTATAGCTTCTAGTCTTCAACTCTCCATATTTGTAAGCAGAGTGAAATCCTTTGCCATAAAACGAGACAAAACGTATAATAGAGACAATTAGAAAGGAATTTGACTGATAGAAAATGTGGAATAAAACAAAATAGGCTATAGATATCAGAATGATATAGTTCATGCGTTTTCAGTTGGATGCAGAATACTTGTAGCAGTATTATTCTGATATTTCAGCGGTGAGCTACTTAACCCGAGTATGACACTAATAAAAATCTGGTTTCTATCGCCACCGAGGGTAGTTATGATAAACACTTTTTCATCTTCTCCCTGCACTTTACCATTTGCATTTTTGGTTCTGCAGAGGTTTAAAACAACTCTAAATCTTAACAGGCCTGCCGTGCCTAGTTATGTTTCCGAGCTATGATTAGATCATTGCTGTTCGGGGAAGGGTTTAGCAAACGGTCGTTGGGCTGTAGCAGGGTTTTGTCTGTGCTGCGCTTTTTGGATTCCTAGTGTGAATAAACACACTAAGAAGCAAAAAAACACACACCGAGGACAAAACGGCTTCATAACTGTGTTCATTACTAATTCAACAGTCCACTGTTATGCTCTGAGTGTGTGTACAAATATTGACAAGAGACTAGCAGAGGGCACAAGAGAAGCCATGAGTTGCTGTCGAGAGATAAGCATGCAAACCGGCGAATGGGCATGAATCACAAACACTGATCAGGGTTATATCCAAGCATATTACATCTCCTTAATTAAAATGAAAGCCTGTAATAACTTCTGTTTTCCATTTATGTTCCACAGATCATGGTAATTGCACAGCCACGAGGCTTTGTGCCACAATTTGAAGCCGTCGTTCATTTGGTGCGCTTTGAAACGTTCCAGGATATAGCCTCACACAGAGGGGAGAATGTTTTTGATACACAAGCTCCAGTTTTTTTTTTTTTTTTTTTTTTGGCACCAACTATTGGAGGTACCATCTGACCACATTCAAAGCTCAACACGATTACAGAGCTTTCCAGAATCTCCAAACGTAATTTCAGCGTGTGTGTGTGGCTGTGTGTGGTGTGTGTGTGTGTGTGTGTGTGTGGTGTGTGCTCCTATCCCTCGTGTGCCTTGGTCAGTCTCTAGATTTGTTACAATTAAGCTTCCATTATCATCAGCCAGGCTTTGTTTCCATGCAGCCGAGTGTGAGCAGTGGGAGGAAGATACACAGGCGAGCGGCACCTTCCCTTTAGGTTAGCGATAGCGTCCCGTATAGGCTCTCTGATTGGCAGAGGGCTGGTTCCCGCAATGGGCTGCTTAATTACTTAATTAGCTTAAGCAGCTTCCTAATGAGATGCCTACGCTGCTTCATCCTTGATCAGAGTAGAAGAGCTGGAGTAGTACAGGTGGAGAACACACACACTACCCACACCTTGTACATATTTATATCCCGTCTCCAACACATAAACACGTACACATACATTCTTTAATATGCTGGACTGGGGAATATGTGCAAATGCGCTCCCACACACAGGAAGCCCCTTAGAGAACCACGGAAGGGTTTCAATTAATAGGCCAGGTGTTGAAGCAGGTTGAAAAAGTGTGTGTAGCTACTTAAGACTCCAGTATACCAGAAATGAACATGGATTTTTAAGCTCTTAATATCACAGCTTGGCTTTAAAGTTAATTAACAAGGGTTAATTTGCATGCATGCATAACGAGTGCGATAAGAGAAATAAATATAGAACATGTTTTTGTAGGGCAAAGCCGAAGTTCTTGGTGTAAATGGAATTGCCATTTGTGAAAAGCCGATGTTAGGCTATAAACAAGGCAGCCTCATGTATGTCACTGTCTGTAAGCTAAAGGTGGATCAGTTTAATACGTGATAAATGTTTGAGAAACTGCTTTTTTAAGACGCGTAAAAGCATCAAAATTCACAATAGAGTATTTACAGATGTATCATATGTCGTAGTAATTGATATTCACAGACCATATTTTAGACATCAAACCAAAAACCAGGCTTGTTAGGCAACAGGAATATGTAATATCAGGATACAATAAAAAGTAATCTGTAATAGATTACTCCTACATTTACATACACACAATACACTTAAGGCTATCTGATAGATATTGTTCTCTATGGTTCTCTATATATATATGCATTGCATTCGATCACAAGGTAATCCAAAAGTATTGGAAAGTAATCAGGTTACATTACTTATATATAGTGATACTTCGATAAGGTTAAGGCATTTGTAATTGCAATGGTAACCCTGGCAAAACTAACACGTTTTATTTTTAACGGTGTGTGCGTCTGTTTTTGTTGGACAGCTTTGTGAGGAGGAACCAGGTGGAGAAAAAGAGGGGGGCATGGCTCGGGAAGTGTCCAGGCCGAGAGGTGACCTGGCTGGGGAAGGGGAGAGGAAGTGTGTGAGGATGTGTGTATGGATGTGTGGCTGAGGACCAAAGCGGAGAGCAGGTGTAGCCTGGCTCCCACACTGCTCGCAGCATCTGTTACTGTGCCACCGAGTTACTACGGCCAGCCTGTGTTTGGCATGAGTGTGTGTGTGGTGGAGAGTGAACTGCACGGTTGAGTGAACTCCATTCCTCTCACTACTCTCCTCGCTTTACCTTTGTCCAACTCCCTCTCCCTCGGCCCTCTGCTGTCTCATTTTATTATGCGTGTGTGTGCGCGCAACTGTGTGTGTGTTCGCGTCAGGCGTGCTATCGCCTCTGACATTATCATGCTTTCTCCTCCTGTCAATCACGGGGCACCCTGGACGACCGTGCAGTCGCGTCCTTGACCTCACCCTCCCGATAATGCGAATTACTTTTTATTACCATGCGTGTGTGTTAAAAGAAGTGCCGTCTGACATGAGTAATGAGGTGTACACAGCCACACACACTCTCCTGGCTCCAGGTGCTGCGTTAGCCAGGCTTGATGGGTTAATGCAGTTGTGATGGCAGGGTGGAGATGCATGTGAGAAGGGAGTAGCTGGGTCACAGTGCCCCGCGATGCCCCGGCGCAGAGCCTCCTCCAGCTGGAGCCTGAGGATGATCCAGTGTTTCTGGAACCAAAGAGATGTGGCAACAGTGCAGCCTGGCATGGAGAGGCTGGAATAATGGGCTTAGGAAGTAGCAGGCAGCGAGGGGAGCAACGAGGAAATTATGCAAATAGAAGCAGGAATACATCGTGGTTGAAGCACGGGGTAAAAAAAAAAGAAGCTCATTAAATAACAGGAGCGCTGTCCATGGTGCTGAATTAGATTTGCAGTGGCTAACGATGGAAATTAAAACAAATACGCAATAATACTACTTGGTTATGTTAAGGGCACAAAACTACATGGTTCAATTGAAGTATTTGTAATAGTTATTTACATTAAGAATTAGATTTATAATAAAATAAGGAGACAAATTTGTGTGCATTTTCTTCACTTTTAAGGCAGCGTACACACTGCAGAAGCCTCTGTAGACTGGGATGTAATGAAGCCTAACAATGAGGTTATTTTCCAGGAAGAGGCACAGAAAAATAACCTCAATTGACTTGACTGGCAAACGTCTTTTCTGCTGCTTCTGTCTCGCTTACCAACGACCAACAGGTGACAGCATCAGCGTCACACTCTGTTCTCTCAGGAGTAAGTCAGTCAAGAAAGCTGACGCTAAGTAAAAACCAGGAAGTACATACAGAAAAATGTAAATACACTAACGAGCTGAATTGATGAGAGTAAGCAAAGACACATACAGCCTACAGTTCAGCAGAATATGAATACTGTTGCATCCCAATGCCATATGCTGTTTATTTTATTTTAAGTGTTGAGCTCAAAGGCTGTTAGTTTCAGTCCACAAACATCGTGTCGCAGCAGATTCTCGAGCAAATGCTTTTCTTTGCCGAAAAACTGTGTGTACACTCGCTAACAGCTTGTCTTTACGAGTGTCAATCCCAGTGTTAAGATGCATGGGATGTTATTTTGGCTCCCCAAACAATTCTGTCGTTCCGGAGGGAGAAGTAGTCTCCCATTTAGCCCTGTAGCGCCCCGCGATGATTCAAACGGCTGTCATCCCTCCGTAATGATGATCCATCCGCGGCTATTACCAGCCCATGGTTCCTCACTTACAAAGCTGATTGTTTGACATGTGAAACATACATCAGCATAATCTGCCCCATAACTCAGTTGCCCACAGCAAATTGTAAAGGGGGGGGGTTGAAGGGAAGATTAAAATAAAAAGAAGATGAGTATTGCAACAAATACAGGAGAGAAAGGAGACATGAAGAAACCAAACAGAGTTGATTGAGATTGAGAAGACAGATGTTGGATCTGGAACACCTAGTGATTCATTCCCCTGTCATTATGTCATTACTTTAACACAAGTGTTAAATGCTAAGTTGTTAGCATTATAAATATCCCCCCAAAATCCTACATGTAACAGGAGGTGATATATAATTTAAATATGTTTTAAAAAAAAAATGAAATGTAATTTTTATCAAAAATAGTTACCATGCCCAGACTGTGCAAGATAACAACACAAATAAAGTTGTGTTATGTTTCGCTTTATGTGCCATGATGCAACATTTAACTATGATAGTTAAAGTGGATCATTACGGTGGCCCACAGGTGCAAGTGCGGAACAACAGCTTCCATTAAGAGAAATGTGTAGCACTTTCAAAAATGATGCAAATCTAAAAACACAGAAGTGCCAAAACACATGCAAAAGAAGAAACATCTTCACCAACTTGACAACACATGCGCAGCGTTGACTAAAAGCGCTGCAAGAAGCTCCAAACACAACGGAAACCAGCGGACACTAACAAGTGACGCACACAGATGGGAATGGAGCACTTGTTGACGTTCAGGGATTATAAGGTTTGCAAACTGTCACTGTTGGCAGAGTTTGCCTGTTTCACCAATGGTTAAGATGTTGGCCACTGTGACCCATATGCACCTGCCGGCCACCGTAGATCATAGACTTAAAACCTAATTATTTTCAGATTTTTTTCTAAGTAAAATTGTCTTTTTTCCAATCTGGGTCTCATTTTCAATAAGTAAACAAAAGCCATGTTCTCTATGCATTCACATACCTTCTATAATAATATGAAGAACATGGTTAAGGAGGGGAAAAAGCACATAGTAAACTTCCTGAATAGTTTGGTATGCAGAAAGTTTCTCTTTTGAGCTAAATCCCTATGCAGGTAGTTACAATATTTAACCTTTTATGCATATTTTCACTTTAAAGTTGCAACTGACATTATTACCTTCATAGGTATAAGTATAACTCTTGTGTCGTCCTCTTCCTTTGTGTCGTAAATCAAGCCTTCATTCTCCCAAGAGGTAGACAGAATTGCATAGTGGAAGCGAGACTTATAGAGAACCACACTGATGGTGTCATTACTCTGCGACCATGACATGGTGCAATCAACATTTACTTCAGTTAAAGTCAAAACAAGTATATCGCCACTTTAATATTGCATCGTTAAAGAGGCGAATCCACTGCAGCGGGGGGGGAGAAAACTAACTAATGGCATCAATGTGTAGAACTACTTATAAAATAAATATTTAACGAGTAGACCCTGGGCATACACTTTAAGAGCATTTATTACATTGTGAGACTGAGGGATTTGCAATTAAAGAAGTGAAATATACCTGGATTGATGATATGAGAAAGCCTCCTTTTTAAGAACCGGTACACATAGCACTTGGAATCTTTTCTTCTAGGAAAGAGGCGAATTAAAGACATTAGACGGTATCTATCTATACATTAATTTTTCACAAGTTCCTGTTGGTGTGAATCTATAGGAGGAGACGGGTGGGAAAATAGATGAGCGGATAATTAGAGGAAGACGAGAAGAAAAAAAGGTGATAGAGCATCGAGGCCACGGACAAACAGAGGAGAAGCAACATCTGGGGAGCGATGAGATAGAACACAAGTCTGTGTCAAGGTGTGTGTGTGTGTGTGTATCCCACCTGTGTGTGTGTGATGCCGGCCAGCTAAGGTGCTAATCCCCTCTCGGAAAATAGTGTCCTCTTTTTCAAAGTCACACTCCATCCCGCCCAACACACACACTTAAAGACACTACAGTCCCCCTGTCTCTCCCGTAGCACGGAGTCAAGAGGACTCATCAATTCTGCCGGGGGTTGCTATGGCGACCGAGGAGTGTGTACGGGTGAGTTGTTCAACCTGTGTGTCTTAATATCTTGTCTGATTTTCGCACCGTTGTCTGGTGGTAGGACCGCACACACGGACAGGACTTCCTGCTGAAGGCGTTTTAACACTGCACACTCCCTGAATACCACATGTTGACATGGTAACAGTGTGTGAGTGTGACACGTTTCGAGCAGGACTCCTCACAGCCCCTGTGTGTTGAATGCACAAGAAGCCGTATCTGCTTTGAGCACGTGCAGCACGGTGCATATATAATTGTGCGCTGGATGAATGTCTGCTCTGGTGCACATTCAGAAGCGGCTCTGCAGGTTTTATTTTTAGCATCACAGGCAAATGCTGCCCCTCTCTTCCATCCTCCCCCCGCTCTCTGCCCTCTCCCTCTCATCTCTCTCCCACTGTCACTTCTCTCATCTCTCCGTGTGTGTGTGGCCACAGCGTGCATACAGTATCAGTGTCGACATAAGTGCTGCAGCTCCCAACAAAAAAAAAGGAGAAAAAAAAGAGAAAATGCTCCGAGCTTTGTACGCCGCTGTTCCACCTCTCTGCTCTCATCATCATTGTTAATGTCTGAATTAATGCGTAGTCTCACTTTCATCTCTGTCTTTGTCTCGCTCTCGTTCTGCCTCCCCGACTTTTGCATTGGCGGGTGTAAGGGGGGGGGGTATAAAAAGCTCATTGGGGTGGAGGTGACGTACGTACTGTAAGCATGTCTGTCGCTAAAGAAGCCGAGGCAAGGTCAAGTGCTCAGTGGCCTGGCGAAGCTTTCATTACATATTGAACTCCGCAGAATTCCCTGCAGAGACTCGCTGCCTCCCCCCACCCACACACACACACACACACACACCCACACCCACACACACACACACACACACACACTGCTGGAGGAACTCGTCTGTGGGTGCAGACAGGTACATTTCCACATTAGCATACGGACAGGCGTGTTGCGCTATGTGAGTGATTCAATGGCGGTTAGCATTAGCGTAGCACTGGCATTTAAATAAGGGGAGTCGGTGGAGACGGAGAGATCACGTCACTCAATCACTAAGATGGAGAGAAGATTGAGACGGATGATTTCTCTGCCCCGACCGCCGTTAATGCCGTTCCTGTCTATGTGCTCTATTTTCTTATGTGCTTTTTGTAAAAAGGACAATGCATGAGTGCGAACAGACAGATAGTAGAGAGTGCGGAATATATTTCCACAGTTTGCATATTAAATATAGTATAAATATATAGATAACTCAGAAAGCTGTGAGCCCTAAACATTGTTTTGTAATAATTAAAGAGGACATATCATGATTATGTGTGTTTCCTATAGTGTGTTATATAGGATGTTGTGCATGTAAATGGTGCTAAAATCCCTGTGTCCCCATTGGGCTCCTTTGTTTACTTCCATAACATAGTGACATCACTTCCTAACACACGCTTCTATTGGCTAGCTCTCCAACACATTGTACGTGATATGCTAAGGGAGGGGACATCTCTAAGCAGTTGACCAATCACATCAGAGCCGGAAAGCTAACCAATCAGAGCAGACTGGGCTCTGGTTTCAGACAGAGGGTGAGAAGAGGTGCTGCAGCACAGGCAGTATGAGAGAGATAAAGAGCTTTGTGAACATTAAAGCATGGAGACATGTCACAGTAGAGACACAAAATAGCATCGTAGCTCCTTTAAGAAAAGAATGCAGAACAGAGAATAGGGTTGAATGATTGGACGAATATATTGATATTTGTTTTAGGCAATTACTTCGGGGCAAAACAACGTTGTATAACTAAATGTTTTGACTATAAAATGTATGAATCCAGGGTTTATTTTGACCAAATGAATGTATATGACATCCTTTTTTGGAAGACTCTGTGTTTAAAGATTTCACGTTGGCAGAGAACTTTGCAATTTACAGTCCGTTGCTTCTAGAATCCATGTTTTAAAGAGCAGCTTTACATTTGAATTAGCAGCGGTGCATTCAAATGAACTCCAGCTGCAATCATTTATATGATCGTGAATATTAAATACCCGGCTAAATTGAAAACATATGGAACTGCAAAACTCAAGGTAACTTCTGTGAGGCTTGGTAAACCTTGACCGCTGATTGAAACTGCAAAAGTGTACAGCATCCAATATGTGTGACCCTCGAGAGATTGTGGGTCATCTCATGCAAAGACAACCACTTGTGTCTGGCAGGCTTGCAAACATTGAGTTTCACATGACCACATCTAGCTTCCTGTATCAATACTTCCTGCTTTCCCCCTTTCCAAATCAGGATGTCCGATTGCTGAAGCAAGAACACAAACACAGCGGGAGCAGCAGCACACATTGATATGCATGAATGCACTCGGCTACATGTGCTACTAAAACACACACACACATATACTGGCTTCTCTGTGTGTCTCTCTCTGTCAAAGTTAAACACCATCCATCATATGGGATGCATGGTGCGAGAGATTACTCACATTTCTCCCAATTATGGCCAAATTGCACTGGATGGCTCTCATATTGGGGAGATAGCGGCGGCGTTCTCTTTGCATACAAATGACAAAGTCTCCGTCTCAATTTTATTTCTCCTTGACTCAAAGAATGCGATCAGAGTGTCGCGGATAGGAAAGATGATGATGCGAAACATGCCACCACACTAGCGAAGAGAGAGATGAAAGATAAAGGGATAAATCAGTCCTACCTACCGCATCCGCTGACATGTAATCATCGGAGAGAAGGAACTTGGAGTATCTTAGTTGAAAAACTAAACTTCTGTTACTAATCCACTCACTTGGATTCCTTCTGATTATTTTTGTCCATCTGGAAAATCTACATATGAAACTTAAACTGGGATAAAAAAGCTAATCTGAAAAGAAAAACAGTTGATGTCTCATGCCGAAGAACCCTTTGTGGCAAGTAGGAACTGTCACATATTGATTGGATCAAAGATCTGATGATAAACTCCAAAAATCACAAAGACGATGCAGCTAGTTTCTATATCTATAAGGAAAATTATTATTATATAACGTATTATTGCCATGATTACACGGCACAAAGTAGTTCCTAGATATGTGAACTCAGGCCCATTGATACAAGATGGTTGCATGAACAAAAACACTTTCCAAAGGTTGTAAACAAGCCAACACCTGGGCCAGAGTGTTGAAACCACTTCAGTTGGAGGTGATACAAACCACCAAAAACTGTGTGTGTTCCTTATTTCAAATGATTCCGGTTGAAATAGTCATTCTCAGAAACGCGGCTGTGTTCCCAGATCTGAGCAATTCACATGGTGAAATACTTTTTTACAGGGGAAGATAAAACATTTTCTACCACTGCTCAGCACTGATAAATAAAGGCAACACGCTCCTGACAGCTTCATGGATCTCTGATCATAGTCACATTTTAAATTGCAGAACCAAAACACTTTAGGTAATTGCCGGCAAATGAAAATCTTTCATCATTGTAAAGTCTGTGTAAGTGCCTCGGAAAAGACAACACTGTTGTTTCTTTAAAAACAAATGTGAGGCAGCCGATTATGAAACGGCTTCCAGCAGCCCACTCTCTCCCCAGCTAATGAAATATCTAATGCACTTAGGTTCCTTTAGTTAGCACCTGCCTCCTTAGAGGCATGTTCCTCCTCTCAGAGCTAAATGACTTGGTCTCAATGGAGCGAGACAGAGTGCGGTGAGTAACACAGAGGGGAAGTCAAGTGTATTTTCATGAAAAGGATGACAAGCTCGTGCTGGAGGTGACAGATGAAGCAGTTTCTTGCTCACAGCGACCGGAGGAGACAGTATACTTACAGCGCTCGGCCTCTAAAAGCCACCTTTTCAAATCCTTCATCTTTGCCGGTAGCGGAAGCTCAAAAGTGCATCGTAACTGTGCCTTCTTCTAGCAAAACACTCTGTAAAGGCATTTTTACAATCCTCGCTCTTTGTGGAATGAATTATACAGCTTTGGAAATAGATGTGGAGAGGTTGGAGGCGAGGCAGCAGGCGAGGGCGTGCAGTTAAAATGAAGAATTGTGAGGTTCTGGGTCAGTAAAAATGCCAGATCTGTATCTGATTTGCATGCTTGTTGCTGTCTCTGCGTTCCTCCTCATAAAGGCCTTTCCAGTAGAGTTACTGGCAAAGTCAGAAAATATGCAGGACTCAGTGGCAGAGTAAACAAGACAGTAAATATATTTTAAGTGTAAGGGTGTAAATATTTGCATGTTGACCTGACAGATAAATTGACAAACAGAACTCTCCCTGCTTGTAACAAGTAGATTTCATCAAGTGACCTTTATCTTGTAAATTGGAAAAGGATGGATTTACTTGATGTATAGAACAACTTCTAAAACTAATTTATACATCCATAAAAATATAGACAATGTTGAGTCTTTGTCTTTACTCAAAAAAATGTTCCTGTCATTTATCTTCCAACTAGAGCATTTCATTCATTTTTCTTTTTTTAAAGAGGCCCTATTATGATTGGGCTTTTCCCTTTCCTGCAGTGTGTTATTTAGGTTTGTGTGCATGTAAATGGTCTGCAAAGGATAACATCCCTGTGTTTCCTGAGAGGGAGTTTCTCTCCCACCCATACCCCCCCCAAAATAAATAGTTTTAACGACAAAGACAACAATCTGATAAGATCTTCAAAAACTGCAGTGACAAAACGTGTCAAACATATTAAATGCCTCTTATAAACTAAACTCAAGAAGTACTGTTTTCTTTGTGCGAGGATATAAGTGACAGATGAATACAGTGTTTCTTTAGTGCGAGAGGGGGGGGGGTTTTAAATGTGACGGTTTGCAGCGCTTTCATGCAGCATTCAAAGAAAGCGCATAATTACATAATCAGAGTGTTGAGACTGGAATAATCAACAAAAGAAATCCATAAGAAAGTGAGCGCTCATGATCAACGGCGGCACGGCTTGTCATTAGATTGATGAATTCTATTGATGCCATCCATCAGCGACTAATCACGAAGAGTCTGCGGAGGAGAAATCTTGCATGTGTGCGCGGATGATTGAGTGCAAAAGGGAAAATGAGAAGATGTGCGGTTTTGATTTCCAAACACTTACCGAGCACACCCAGTCGGTAGTTCATGGTGACCACGATGACGTTGCCGTAGGCGGCCAGGACGCTGGCGTCAAACATGTTTCCGGTGCCTTCCATGTAGGAGCCTCCGTGGATAAACAGCATCACCGGCTTCTTCCTGCGGTCACGAATATCTAAACAGAGGAGAAAACAACAAGTCAATAAGTGTATTTACTCTTCTCATATTCTCTTTGATCTCATATTGTGTTAGGCTATAATATACTCAACAAACGGCGGGATGAAAATAAATGTTTATATCAGAGCAACTCCCTGCAGCTGGATGTCAGCTCTTAATAAAAAGGGAGCTCAAGGTAATTTAGATTCCAGGCACCGATTCCAGCAATAACAAGAGTGATCTCATCAAATGTTTCCTGGTGATTAAAGCAATAATGCTGGAAGAAAAGCACCGGGTGGTGTAGCATATTGCAGCTTAACCTGTCTATCAAGCCCCTGAAAGTCTTTATTGTACACTGAAGCTAGGGCTGACCAAATCACTCGAACAAGGAGACATGTGCGATGGATTCGGGGTGTTAATAAAGCACAAACATGGGTAATGAGTTGTAGCTGATCAGAAATCAGAATCAGGTTAAATGCCAAGAACAAATACAAGGAATTTCCCTTGGCGTGTATGACGCATACATAAACACAGTTAAAGAAGATAAAATGTAAGGGAAACAACCAGAAAATGTTATAAAAAACTATTATAACATTAAGATATAGAAAATAATTTACATGAAATACAGATATACCAAAAACCTATGTACAGTATACTATGACAAAATACTCAGAATATGTGCGAAATTCTTCTGAAAAGTGGAGAACTGTGCAGATATTAAGACTTGTGTACAAATGTGCAACAAAAAGAAATTGGTCTAAATGTGAGGAAAAACGCTACTGGCCCCAACAAGCGCAATATACAGGTACAAAATATCAGCGTCAATATGTCACGAGGAGCGTTATTGGGAAGGAAGAAGGAGAGCCTGAAGAACATTCTGTGAAACCGACAGATAACAAAAGGCCATCGGCTCCTAATGTATCTTGTCTGCTATGAATTTACATAATTTCCTCATTTTATTTTTGCACATTGGAACTCCCAAAAATGCAAATGGGAACTTACTCTGAGCTGAAGACACAGTAATATCAACTTTTTTTCTAGGTCAATTACCCTGTGGGGAATCTAGAACTGTTTTCTTGGGTGCTATCGCTTTTGGCAAAAGGATCCTACCTTGAGGTTCAAAAATGGAAAGATAACTAAAAGGTTTTATGTGAAAGTCACTTCTATCATTAGAACACAAAGTTTAGGGTTGGTTTTATTGAGAAACTCTCTAGCAAGTGCTGATGATGATGACTATATCATGGACTCATTTTGGCTGATTTATGCTTCTTTTTTTTTGTTGCAGAGAATTAGGTTTCTCCTTTAGCAGAATAAACATTGTGCCCGGTCAAAGTGAACAAAATATAGGCAGCCTATTATTTTATTAATGATGCTGAAAGACTGAAGGGGCTATATCCTTCTTTCTGATTTATTTTTGCGAGTCATTTTTACTTATTTTAAGATCGTTGTAGGTTTTATCGTGCAATTATAGACCTCCACACAGCAGACACACTTGTTGCACCCACTAAATCAATGCTTCACGATGCATAACTAAAGCGTAATTTCATTGGCTGAAATGTTTTATTCACAGGCCGGAGCGGACATTGGCCGACAACCATGACATGCTGATATAGTCTCACAAAGTTTTATCCAAAAGTGAGTCTCAGATTGTTATTTATCTTAAAACAACATTTGATTTCACTTAGAATTGGCTTGATTGTCATCTGTTATGTCCTTGATTTAATGGTGTTATTCTGCTTATTAGATAGGGAGTGATTAGTTAAATGGAATTGCTAAATGATGACAAATCCCAGCATCATTCTTCGAAAATGCATGCAGGAAATATCAAGTGAATGTCAATGGCAGATGCTATAACATACGGCTGGTACCACTGCGCTGTGTTCATGGTCCCTGATGGGCCCTCATTGGCCTTTGAACCAGTCCCCAGCTGACAGAGAGCAACGATACTCCTGCCTGCCAGGGGCCTCGCTGTAGCATATGGCTCACAAGTCTTAGAACCGTGGCACAGTGACAGTCCTCTGTGTGTGTGTGTGTGTGTGTGTGTGTGTGTGTGTGTGTGTGTGTGTGTGTGTGTGTGTGTGTGTGGCCTGGGGATATGAAATAGCAGTAGTGCAGAACAACCACATAAATAACCACTACAGCATCTGTTAGAAGGGAAGAGAGATGAGAGGGCGTCTGGCTCCCTGAGTAACCTGCTCACACACACAAATATATATGTAATACCTGCTGAAACATGCATCACATGTTTCAGATGGTACACAAACACTGATACTCCAGTTACTCAGGGTATCTCACACACACACACACACACACACACACACACACACACACACACACACACACACACACAGCTGAAACCAGTGCATCAGTCGGGAGGGAGAAATGTACAGGCAGCTGCAATGGAGAGTCGCTATGGCAACTGCTACTCCTCCACTTGCTTCTCTCTCGTGGAAGTCTCATCGACTGTTGCTGTGGCAACATATTGCTCTCGTTCATCTCTAACCCCATGGTGCCCTTCGCCACGTCGCTACCTGAATCTCATTTCATTAGTGGGGAACACACACACACACACACACACACACACACACACACACACACACACACACACACACACACACACACACACACACACACACACACACACACACACACACACACACACACACACACACACACACACACACACACACACACACACACACATCTCTGCATCAGGAGATGAAGACTGACAGCCGCTGACATCATGGGAGACAGAATGCAGATGCACTTGATGTACACACCCACGCCTGCATAAGACACAAACACACACAAGCACCATGAGGCTGTCACAGCTGACCTGTAGACTCTGTGGGCATGGATCAGTAACGGGGCGAATTGTTCTGGCACAGTGACAGGAAGGAGTGAGGCTCTCCGGCTACGAGCCTCCCTCTGTCTCTCCTCCTGTCTCAGGCCTTCTATTTCTCTCGGCCTCTGGCTTTGATGCATTTCTACTGAAAGAAAAGTCTGGAATGCCACGCATGAACGAGTGTTCCCGGCCTCAGAATTCACACAATCGATCAATTAATATTGGATGAACTGCTTTTCAAATTAATATTTCCGCATTAAAATGTCTAACATTGACTTGATCTGTTGAACTTTGTACTTACATTACACCAAATGTCTCCAACAGTATTCTAACTCTGAGGCATACGTTTGTTTTTAAGAGTTAATGGTCTGTTTCATCTGGTCATTAGTTAGTGCGATGTACCCCCTTTCTTTATGCATTACCATCGTGGTTTTTCTACCAGAAGCTGCAATAAATTTACTTTTTATCCAAATCTCTACAAGAAACCATTTCGATCTTGGAAATCTTTAACTATATGTAGTTCTAATGAAGGATCTTAGCCATTAGATGTCTGGATGTTAAGTTATCAGAGAAACATGCAAATAAATGTTAAGGGCAGCCCTCTGAGAGACCTCTGCAGAATAGTCTGCTTCCGTTTAAAACCTTACGAACGATGAATAATGAAGGAATCTTGACCGGGAGCTGAATGCGATAACATCAATGAATAGCACCATCGTTTGCGATTGTATTCGATAAGACACTATTATAATGACATCACGTGTTTGAAGCTTCCAAAAAAATCCCTGCCACCAAGGCCGCCATCATCTATCTCCTAAAATTATGCAAATGTTATGCATCAAGGTGCTTCAAAACCTAATCACATCATCAGCTCTACTCGGAGAAACTGTGGTATTTGTATAATAATGCCATCATATGCTTTCCATTAGTCATTTTGTTTAGCATGTCTACAGACAAACAGAACAGGTGCTGAAGGACAACATTGTATACCATGTACTGTACCAAGGAGACAGTTGGGGACAGCTACCAGAATATACATGCAGAGCCTCAACAAATCCTAGACATACGATGCTAGATTATCGGCAGATGGTCAATATTTCCACATACAAACGAGATGAGGCTGGGGAACGAGAGGCGTACTCATTGTGACATGACATGGCAAGCTCTGATTTGTGCTGAAGTGTTAACTATGTCTAAAGGAAGAGCAGAAGTTCAGCAATAGGTCAACGTCACCAAAAGATATCACTCTTACTTTGCTTTTCGGAATGAGGACTGGTGATACGTCGGAAATCACATGTCACAAGTTTAACCCTAACTCTAATACCTTGATATCGATATTGCAACGATTTGGTAAGCTTGACCGCTTACGCTTTTAGAAAATATAAACATAATGAACATTTAATTTGGTATGTATTTAATGACTAAGTAACCAAATAATAGAACAGGTAGAACAGTCAAACTCAGAAAATAGCATCGCTTTATTCTTAAGCCGACTTCAGAACCAGGAAAATACGAGACGTATTAGGATATCTGAAATCTAAGACGATATCTACTCTATCATGATATCCATACATCGCCAGCTTCAATTGGAAAAAACGCCATAATAAAGAACAAATAAAGATGTGAATTCCTACAGACAAGGAATACTGATAGGCAGTGTCACTTCCTCTATACCAGCACCACAAGAACGACAGAAGGGAACCATAATTAACTGGAAACCAACATTGAAAAGGTGATCAAAATAAGAAAAAAAAGACAATGCCACTGAAAAAAAAAAATCAACTAACAACAAGAAAGACAAAGCAAGATGGCAGAGAGCAGCTGAGGGCTGGTACCCAGAGGAGCTTAGCACGGCTGCTGATCCTCTCAAGCAGAACGGAGACAATGAGACGATTAGGCTTGAACTTGTATTGGAGTGTTCCAGTTTAGCTCACCGCCCACCGTCGCACTCGGAGACGCCACCCCCCACGGGCCCCTGATGTGACACGGCCCTTAGCTTCCACCACTTTATCAAGCGACTGATTAGTCAAGACGATAGAGCGCGGTCCGCTGCGCCCATACGTCACTGTCTGCTGTTGATTTTATGGGAAATGATGATGGCTGTCAGTAAATACTCAGAGCCAGCAGAAGAGGAGAGGAATGATTGATATGCTCTTAAGAGGCCGGCTGAACCTCACGGTGTAACAGGATAGATAACAGATGAAAAGCCTTAGATTGTAAAGTCTTTGTTAATATTTTCTGGTAGATTTTTCTTGTTGTTGTTGTTGTATAATTTCAGGGTAATATGGATGTAAAAAGAGGACTGGATACAGCTTTGAAGGTGGGACACATTGATCCCAATAAAAGTTTCTCAGTGGGGAATGAAGCCAAAATGGCATGACATTATGAGGCTCTACAGTATGTTCCCTAGTTCTTCGACCATTTGGCTAATCGAGGATGCTCACTTGGGTTCTGATGGATGTTGTTGGGGAACTGAATCCAGCTATGGAGGCGGCACCTTGTTCCTACCTACCAAAGTTGCTTAGTGGCACATTAAGCCATAGAGGGCCTTACTTTAAAAGTAAATTCAGATTGAACATAGTAAACATTTCTAAATGATAGTGTCCGTCCAAAGAAAAACCATTACTTATTGTGAAAACCACCCTTGAATGATGGGATAGTAGACTAAAATATAACATAATAAGTACCCTGTACCAAGATTGATGCAAAATAAGTGACATTTGACCTTTTTAGAGAGATTTAGAAAAAAGAAACCCACTTCTGGGGTCATTTGGGTGCATTTTCCATATCTTTGGCCCCCCTCGTCGATTTTTTATTTATTGACACCTTTTTAACCGTTAGAGCCAATAGAATCGAGGGGAAGTTCCTAAAAACCATCTAAACGTTACACATTGGTGAATGAGTGATGCGTAGCCAGAATGCCCCGGAACCGGAAGCTGTCATACACTCTGGTAGCTATCGTAGCAGCTAATATGAAATCTCCGTTATTGACATAAAAATTGAATGATGGATTATCAGTAATAAGTGACACAGACACATTGGATTAACCTATGGATTAACCTTCAGCAGCGATTTTCTCGTTGTATTGCCATTGAACACAACTTTTGATCAGCAAACAACAAAGGTATGACGTTTTTAGTCGTTTTGGCTCCGTAAAGCAATTTATTTTATTGTTGTTTGTTGTCGTTTCACCACGAGTTCTCATCACTCAGTGATCACTTATATGTCTGGAATCTGTGGAATCTCAGCTTGCTAATCAATATCTTGTTTGTGCAGATCCGATAAGTAATAAGGGTATTTTACCTTGAATTCTGTGTTAAGTGCCTTAGCATTTCTTCGCTCAGGGCTAATTCAGAGCCTTTGTTATTACCCTTTTGTTTCGTTTAGCTAAAGATGGTTAATATTGTCTGATAGCTGAGCTTCTTCCCGTTAAGTGGGTATGACACATTCATAGTTTGTGAAATATTAACAAGCCCTCAGACGCTGTTTCTTGCAAGACGTTGCGTTTTTGCAATTTGCATTATCATTTAAATAAAGGCTATTCAAGTGCTCGTACTGGGTAGTTTATTTACCTAAGAAAAAGTTAAAGGCTGATGCATCAGCTCACTTCCTAGGAACTTCAGCCCACATACTTTCCTGTTCCTCACTGTAGAGGGGAAAAGCATTTGACTTAACAAAGGAGAGAGCGTGGGAGCCTGCCGAGATATCATCTTCCCATACGTTAAACTGAAAGATGGAACCCTCTCCTTACACTGAGCCGTAATTAAAGAAGATATTGAATCCCATCGTGCTGAAACGACAACTCAACGCAGAACTTCATACCTCCTCAAAATTTGCATTTTCATTTCTCCCACATGCGCTCTACTTGAGTATATTTTCCTACCTTTCCTTTGTCATTTCCATTATTATGGATATGCCATGGAGTGTGTGCACAAGCACGTGTGGGGGTGAGGTGTAGATAAATATTGACCTTTAACGTTGGAGGTTCAACGCTGTAATAATAGGGAACTTGCTCATGGCAAATGATGAACTGTCATCTGTGTGCAAATACACAGAAGCTCTTTGTACAAGTGGTCCAATTAACAGAAAGGTTACAGCGCTGGTAATATTGTAACAGTGTAATGGAAGGACTACTTCTCTGCATATTTCTGTATTTCTGAGACCTGTAATTTGTCTCATGATGGGTTTGAATTATTACTGCTTACCTTCTTTGAGAAAGTGTAGATTTATATATATAATTTAAAGTCTGGAATGAGGTTTTATTCTCAATATGTATCTTATTTATTTAAATACTAATGAAATGCGTATTATTCTGGTGACCAAAACCATCTACAAGCATCTATTTAAAGGTGATCTGCTGCATATTTTGTAAAACAAAGTTTCAAAACTTTAATTTGTACATAAACACGTTGTTTTACATTCATGATGATCTCCAGCTCTTATTTTCATTAAAGTGCGAAAAACATAACGGCAAAACTGTATTTTTAACTTTACATTTAGATTATCTGTATAATATTCATGGGTGTGTAGGAATGCCAGTTTGAAAGTGACTGATTTTAACTAAAATAAATCAGTGGGTAACAAAGATATTCTATTGACGAGCGCATTTGCTTCTTAACATTGAGTTAGGCATAAACTGAGGTTCATTCAGGGAACAAAAAAAAAGACACACACTGTGCCATCGTCTGTATGTGGCTGTCCGTTTCTCATGAGTGTGTGTCTGTGTGTGCGTGCGTGCGTGTGGGTCAATAGTACGTCATGGCAGGCGGACAGGGTGATGAATGGGATGTGATGAGATGCACAGCAGCAGAGCAGCCTATAGGCCACCGAGCCGGGCTAAAGCTGAATCATTAGAGCACAATGGATCAAGGCAAAGGCCATACTGATTGCATCGGGGACACGCGTGTGTGTGTGTGTGTCCATGCTCTGGCATTTTTATAATGGGTTTTTGATACAGGGAATGAGCTCCTTAAGTAAAAGAAAAAGAAGACATATCACAATATCGCTGTTTTTGCATGATTTAACTATTTAACATTGACTGATAAAGATGGGAAACCTATTGATGTATGTTTTTGGAAAACTTTTATGTTTATAGAATAGAAAATTATCTCAATTGCAGGTAATGCTTTCTTCCCTGATGGTGCATTCAAGTTCTCATAGCAACCTTTTACACTCAAAGGTGGGGGTCAGCTGCTAGATAGTAATGCATTTTCAAAATGTGCATTCAGAAAGTCCAAAGCCGAACAAACAAGCAAACAAAACTGAAGTATTGAGAGTTTCTGCATCCTAAGCTTTCTCCTAAGTGTCTGTCCCAGTGTGAGCCACTTACACCCTGATTGAAGCATGCATAATCATATAAAGATAATTAACAATTATATTGCCTTGTAAAAGATTCATAAATTCTTAAGCTCTTTTTGCATCACATTTGCATTTTGTAACACAATTAAAACCTGTTTTGACAGATTATTTGACACATACGACAAAATATACTTTATTGTCCCCGTAAGGACATTTGTTATGGACTGTGTCCTGCAGTTCCAGATACATGAACGTAAACAAGCATAGTTAACATTAAAAGACATTAACATACTATCACTCATACATCGATCTCACATACACAATACAAAGACGCACCTACTGACAATGGCGACCTATTGCACAACCCTCATGGCCAACATTTACATGTATATTACATGACGTGATGTGAGTGTTGAGAAGTGTAATGGACATAGGCAGGAGTGAGTGCTTATAGCGGTTCAGCCTGCTCTTGGGAACCCCGAATCTTGTACCAGAAGGTAGGAGCTGGAATTCTGGGTGGAGAATGGGGGATGGATCAGATAATCAATGATCAATGTGCCTGTCTAATAAGGGACAGCTCATATATGTTTTAGAGAGATGGATGTTTTTTAACCCCCTCATTTCATAGCAGTCTGTACCAGGCGAGCGATCTGTGGCAGTGATACCATATCTTATGGTGCTCTCCAACACTGCGTGGTAAAACAATAACATGAACTTCTGCTCCTTAGGCCCTGAGTCGATGCATAAAATACATCAGCTTGTACTTTCCATTCTCAGCATGCGACATATGGTATGTGCTCGTCTGAGGGTTTATGGGATGATCATGTTAAGTGGAATAGATACACTGACAAGACAAATAGTGTGTAATGTGTGTCTGTATTAAATGTTTTTATTTTATTTTAAAGCTTCTATTGAATTATTATTATTGAATTAAATGACTGTTTTTGTTTATACAATCAACTTTCCTTATATAAATAAATAAGGATATATAATATAAATAATAATATTTAAAATATATTTAAGAAACATGTTTGAAATGATCTCTTTTCAATTATTTTATATTTTCGAAATATTGGCGTATTGGTAATGTTTGGATCACAGACATAATCCTATGCAGACATCAATGGCAATTATAGAAATAGTGAAAAAACAAACATAATACAAATAAATCCTAATGTTTATCCGCAACTACATATCAGCATAAAACACAAGAAAAAAAGGGTGCAGAATATGAATAATAAATGAAGCTTCACACTGAGAGAAGATGTATCTGATCCGTCACATAATTAGAAAATATTCCAAGTCTATTTTTTTAGGACAAGGAACACTCACAAATCGTAGAAGCTCCATCCCCTCCACACTGGTCGGTGCACGACTGGGAAAACACACACGTACGTACACAGTCAGCAAACAGCACTGCTGCTGCCTCTGTTCTCACTGTCTGCCTGAGCTTACAGCACGGGGCTGTGGGGAGCAGCGTGGAGTTGAGATGATCCTCACTGCTGTACTATTTGTTCTCCGTCTACACCTACTGCACCGCCTGCAGCAGCCAGTAAAGACCCATCTCACAGCTCAATATGCTTCAGAATATCAGAGCAGCAAACCCATCCAGCTGAGAAAAAGGAAACAACTGCTGCTCAAAAGGAATCAGGAGTATCTACACTTTCTTTCTAGGGCTGTATAACAATTGTCACGGCTTTAATACACATACATACTGTCAACAACAACAAGAAAGAAACAAAAAAGCTATTTTTCAAGCAATTAGCTGTAGCCCAGGGGTGTCCAAACTAGAGCTGCCAACACTCACAAGCATAATGTACCTACATTTGATTAATGTTGCTAACTTATAACTGAACTTATGAGGCAATATACCTCTAGTGAGTGGCCCAGCCCTTTGTATATGTTTCTGTAGGTGGCCCTCGGTGAAAAACGTTTGGACACCCATGCTGTAGCCGAATAGTTATTATGGAGCATCCGCACCCTTTGTGTTTTTCCTTTCCTCTAATCAGGCAGCAATTCTTCCTGCTTTGGAAGATTAAGTGTGGGCGAGGTAAAAACAAAAGCAGAGCGAGGGAGAGTAAACAAAAAAACAACCATTTTGGACCACTGGGAATAAGAATAGCCGCTACAGCCTTACTTCCAAGAACATGCTCTTATTAGACTCTAAAATCTCCAAAAACATTTTCTCTCTCGCTGTCCATCTTTCACTTTTGCCACCTACAAGTCCTGCGTCGTCTTCCTATCTCACTTCCTGTTGCTCACATTCTTTATCGTTCACTCTTCATGGCCTCCACTTGTTGTTTTCAGATTTTCTCTGCTCTTCTTTTCATCTCTGGCTAATCTAAAACACTGGCTCGCCTGTTGCTGTGAGTCTATTAGCAACCATCTTTGTTCCTCCCTCCATTTGTCTTCCTCTATCTCGCTGTCATAGGGTTTTTTGTAGAACTTCTACTGTTGCATTATATCTCTTCTTCCACCCCCCCTCCTCTCTTCTCTCCCATCTGTGTTATAAATAGAGGTTGGATTAGGCTGACTTTTTGTTTTGCTCACTATTAGGGAGTGGATCAATTCTACAAATTGAGTGGGTGGGGAAGGGAACACACACACACACACACACACGGCCCCTCTGTTGTCCAAAATATCACAGTGACAAAGACGACACAAACACAGGCATTGTCCTTGTTTTCCCACTGCTGCCTCTCTCTATTTCCCTCATAACAGTCTTCTTCTATTCCATTGTGGACGTCTCTTTCTTTCAGCCGTAAGCCTTTTGAACTCCAGTTGACCCCCTTTCCTCTTCCTTCCTTCCTTCCTTCCTCCTTTCTCTCCAGTCTTTATGAATTTTTTTCTGATAAAAAAACTAAATATCTGTGTGCCAGCGTCTGACTGCAGGAGTCTTAACAATTACTGAGTCTTGTTTGAAGATGCATATGTTATATATATATATATAACATATTTCACCACACAATTGCTGTAATGCCTCCATTGGACTTCTTTGTTTACTTCTAGTACATAGTGACATCGCTATGTAACACTCAAGTTTCTATTGGCTATTGCTACAACACATTGTATGTAATTGGCTAAGGGGCGGGACATCTCTAAGCAGTCGATCACAACAGAGCCAGCCAGCTAACCAATCATAGCAGACTGGGCTCTGGTTGCCATTTTACATCTCTTTTGTTACGTGTGTGATCAAAGTAGCGTCTAATTGCATTAAAACAATATATAAATATTCCTTATTATTCCTCACTACACCAATCATCTGTACACGCCCTTAGAAGATCACCAAACAAGAGAGACCATCACTCTACTGTTGTGCAATAACACTTCTTATGTGCCACATACACTTTTTAAATTTTATTTGTTTTATAACTGTCTGCTGCTTTACCAATTTTTATATATTCACTTCCTTTCTTTATGATGTGGCAATTTCTTATTCATTTATTTGATTTGATTGTAATAATGTTTGCTTCCTCTTTATTCAATATGTTCATCTACTATCTTACTTTTCCCTTTGTATCCGGATTTCTGATTCGGATTTATTGCTTAAACCTCACCTTACCTCTAATTCCTGATGGACTATTCTTACTTATTGATGCTAAAAAACAATCTATTTCTTCAAAACTCTTGCTTACCCAGCTTTTGTTTTGGGTCCTTTTCCCCCGTCACAAGGATATCAAATACTCTAGTGAAGATACTAACCAACACACTCTCACTCCCTAAACGTCCAGGAGCGACGCTTGGTCAGGGTCCCGTGGCGTGCAGTTGGGACGCGCCGAGGCTCCTTCAACTTCATAAACGGACGCAAAGAGCTTTCAACTGATTGCAATGTATTCCCATTGGTGGCAGTATTTGACGCTCAGGGAAGCGCCACATCCATTTATGTCGGCAGCTCTTAAAGGCAATGTGAGCGTCCATTCCCATTGGATAACGGAGAATTGTACACCCGGAAGTAAGTATTCTCCTTACTGTCGATTGATTTGACAGTGATATCTCCACTACTCATCAACTCAAAAACACCAGATTATCCTTGTTAATTAAACGACATTGATAGGTTTAAATTGTGTACATTGCTTTTGTGTTTTTCCCCTTCAATTCTGAGAAACAACTTGTTTTCTCTGAAATGTGGAGCGCCAAAGAGACTACACTACCCACAATCCCCAGCTATTGTTGTGACGACGCCTATCCGCTTTGCGACAAACCCCGTGATTAATCTTCAAGCTCTGGGATTGGATGTTGGAGTGGCAGTGCGCCAAGGTTACGCCAAGCCTCAAGCTCTTTGAAATGGAAAGAAACCACGGCAGACTATTCGAAACTGGACTCGAATGCCCCCCGTATATAATGGCTATTTTGCACATCCCTTTCTAGATTTCAAGATTTTCTAAGGTTTATATCATATACACAACTACAGTGTAGTTATGCAATGAATGAACAAATTGGGTCACAGGTTCCTCAGCAGTGCATTACAAGACATCTATCAATATGTGTGTATACCTCCACCATCAAACATATTCTGCACATTTCTTATACTATCTAAATACATAAGAGTATAATTAATGTGTATAAATTAATATCAGTTAAAAAAGTGCTTCAACATAGTTAACATTGCAGGAAAGCAATATATTAGACGTTAAGTACTTTGTCAGGCTTAATATTTATCTGTATCCCCAAAGCTTTTTTCTTATTTGAAAGAAGACCTTAACCTAAAGTATTCTTTAATGTGTTAATAAAGTTTAATTAGTTTGTCTGTTTTGCACATCCTCATATTAATATCTTTGTACATCGTGCACTAAACTGTTTTATTGTAGAGATCACTTACAGTATCTTCTTGATTTTTTATATTCTGTATTTCTATCATTGACCTTCTACTTTCCCCCTATGAAAGTATGTACTCTTAATATTTGTTTTCATCAAATAACTTTATTCAACCAAAATACATTATTCAACAAAAGTAATTCAATAACGTGCTTTAACCACTAGGCGGTGCACACAAGGTACACACAGCATACTGATAATAACTTTGTATTACTAGTGTAGGACACTTATGTATGTATAACATCTGAAGATATTTAGTTTTATTCATATTTTTACATAATTGTACAGGATATTGCTATACTATTTCTCATGTTTTACTTCATAAGCCGGACTGAAAA
>NW_011369951.1:16392864-16428263 GCF_000735185.1 Notothenia coriiceps | reverse complement strand
AAGAACAGTTTTGACTCTTCAAAGTGACCATATTTATTCTCCCAAATAAATATAATTGAGTCAATCGTCTCTGGCAAACTTCTTGCCTTTTTTCAAAAGCCTCGTCGATAGGTAAAAGCCCCGGTGCCTTTGCAGCTGGCTTTGGATTCGCCGCTAGTTTAGCGGCGCAGGCGTCTTCGTACGCTTTTAACTCACCATCGTAGCGATGGCGATGTTGCAGGTGACTAATCAGGTTGGAAGTATTATAGCTCGTTGCCTTTTTCCCTCCTCGTGGAACTTCTGCATTGCATTTGTTAATACAAATAGCAAGCGAACTATCTAACTCTGAAACTTTGAAATAGTCCCATACTACCGACGACATGTTTGTTTACTGTCCTGGCTTCACGGCCGCACACAATTTACGTCACAGCCAGGCATGAGTTAGGGAGCGCTGGATTTGTGAAAAACTCCCCTCTTCCTAAACCACTAATACCACAGTACTGGCAAAACGGGAGGAGCCGAGTGAAAAACAAGCGCCCCTCATCCCAATCCATCCACACCGCAGTATTTTTTTCTTTTATTTTACCCAAAAAATATATTGTATATTATCGGGGCTATTAATACTTTTATCGGGTTTATCGGGATGACGTCATAATTCCTAATATCGGACCGATAATTATCGGGCCGATAATTATCGTGCACCACTAATAATTGCATCTAAGACCTGCTGTGTTCATTTTTATAGAAAAGTACAACATTGCCAGGGATTAAATACTATTTGTGTAACCTCTGTTTATGGCGTTTTAAAAAATACTTACGGTAAAAGTCAATTGCAGGATGCACATTTATATTCTATCAGTACATCATAACTGCTTTTAGCTACAGACGGAATGAATTACGGTATGATGTTTCAAGGCACGGTTTTTAAGGTCAAATAAGTTCAGTGTAGCGTAATGCAGTCTTTGAAACTAAAATATAAAAGGAGAATCTTTGCAGCATTGGACACAAAAGCCCTCAGCATTAATGTTACACAACCCTGAAATATAAAAGGAAAAGAAGAGCCATTGAAAAAAAATGTCTCTACACACGCACAAATACAACCTTATATTATCATATATGAAGAAATACAAAAAAAACAGTCTAATTTTGACCCATTTCCTGCTGTTTTAAGTTAACTCAAATGACCATGTATTAATAAAACAACAATGACAGTGTTAACAGCTCCATTTAGAAACGTCAGCATTCATTTTTGTTTCTCACAAGTCTTTATCTCATCCAGGATATTATAACCGGCATAAGCCGCAACCCTGAAACACAATGCGTGACTAAACGGCACGCAGGGTCTTTACATTTATACTGACCAAGCACCGAAGCCTTGTTAAACGTTATCTATAAAAGTTACTGTCCCTGCTGACCGCTCGGAGAGAAACAATGGCTCTGTATCAAAGCGGCTGTTGATTAACTGCCTGTATCACCGGCTCTGTGGAAACTGGTCCACCCCCTGCTGGGTGAGCGGGCACAGTTTACTGAATCAGCTTTAAATGAATGTGTCTCTTAGCGGAATATGGCTGACAATGGCTACAGTATTACCCAGAAAAAGAGTTTTGACTGCTCGTGATTGAAATCTGAGGGAAGAAAAATGAAAAATGGACACGGAGACGTGAAGGGGGCATTAGTGAGAGCGATGGCGGCTCCGGAGCAAGTCGATGCTTTGTGTTTGTTGATGGCGAGCTAGATGAAAGACGTCAGAGTGGCTTTACACTCCAGCAAACATTATGAGACATCCAATGCTTTCCCCCGGACGGCTTGACGAGAAATAATAAGTCTTTGCAATGTTTTTGTCTGCGCCAACGTATTTTTCTCAATTCCCTCCTCTTTTTTTGCCTCTCCTCTCCTCCTTCCTGTCTTTCTGTATTATGCGCTGCTTCCACTGTGGTTATAACTCTGTTAACAGACGCTGGCCTGTGGGCAACGCAGCATCACTGCATATCGGCTTCTCTGTTCGTGCTCTCAGATACACACATTCATTCTAAAACACTTCCTTCTATTGCAGTCCTCTCCCACACCCACTTCTTTTGGGAAAAAGCACCATGCAAGGCTGGAGACTTCGCATATTTCCCCTTTTTTCGTTTAATTAGGAGCATCCAGGGACTTGCTCTCCGGCTAAATCTTCACCATGGACACAGCCTAATATTCAATACACAAAAATACAACATTTGTAATAGAAATGGACGCAACCAATGCCAACCATTCAATTTCCATTCAATTTCTACGTCGTTATGTGCCGAGTACAAATTACTCTAAAAAAGAACTTGAAAGGTGGCACAGAGACATGAATGAGCAGCGTATTAAAGAACTAAAATGGAAATGGAAATAAAAACAGTTAAAGAGCAGAAAGAAGGCTGAACATGTCACTATGTGAAAATGCTAAATAAAAAATGTTAGCGTGACTGAAATAGCACTATGTAATCTTCTTCAGGAACAGATCCGTCAAACCAACTTTATTTTAACATCACTACAGAGACTCAATCTCCTTCTATCACTCCTCTCTCGCTAGGCCTGTCGTTTTTTTTCCTGCCTTAGCTCCAATCCTCACCATTACCTCGATTCTCGGCCCACGTCTTGTCAAGGTTGTGTCAATATTATGTCGAATACACCTACTCCATCGCTCCTGACAGATAGTATTTTATTGAGCTTGAAAACCCCCTTTGACAAGAGAAAAAGAAAGTGAGGAGGAGGAGGGAGCCAAGGCAAGATGGGGGAAGGATGGAGATGAAAAGGTTTGGAAGGTACCGGGAGACGGAGCGGGACGAGGGGCCCAGAAAGAAAGTAAGAACGAGACGAGGAAAGAGAAGTAGTTGGCGCCTCGTCGCCTGTCAGTTAGCTTAGCGCTTGGGAAAAAAGCTCAACACAGTTTCTGTGTTTTTCACTTGGCTGGGTTTATTTCCATGTGTAATGGCTATAAGGGACTGAAGGGAAGCAACAGCGAAGGTTGGCTCAGCTCTGCTTCCACTCCTCGAACTCCGTGAATACCCCCATGATGGCTTTGATTTCGGCCAGGAGCTGTGATGGGTTTATTTATTCCAAATCAATGAACTTTCAAAGTATTCACTAAAAACAAATTAAGTTTGGAATATATAAAATTGTGTTGCAGAGAGGTCCTCCCACAAGGAAGATCAGCAATATAAAAATAGCACTGCATGAATATGCTCCAGGAAAATAGTGGTGAAGCATGACTTTGGAAGCTAATGCACATTTAAGCATACTGCAAATGTTATAATATTAGAGATTTTGATATAGTGAAGTGGATAACCGGTATCTTAAGCACTGTGTTGCTGGTGCCTTAGCTTAAATAAGAAATACATGTAAAGGTTTTATTTTAAAAGAAAGTAAACCTGTAATAGTCTCTTTTATTCCACAAAAACTAATTCCAGTGTGAATGAAACTGATACATTACATATTTGCATCTGTTTCTCCTAGTAAATAGCATTTGCAATATATGTTTTTTCCTGCTCTTTGAATATAATATCCATTTTTTAATGGATGTGTTTTAAGACAGAATTAGGTTAGAGAAAAAATGGGATATGTTTCAAAAGGTAAAACCCTGACACTTTAGTATTTTATCCAAACCACGGAGTTGTCAATTGTGTCAAACTCTCATAATAGATTAATAGAGGATACTGAATTGAATTGAATTTAAAACAGGAAGTAATGGTTTTGAACTTAACTTTGAAAAGACAGTATTGATTATTGCTGCTGTCTGAATTCCTTGATAATGTAAATTAATGTGTCTTCGACTGTGAATTAAACAGCTAGTTGAGGTTAATCAAAGTAAATAAAGTAATACATAGTCATCAAAGTGAAGCAGTTACACAAATAGGCCGTATCCACAAAAACACCAGTAGCTTCATAGAATTATGTATACAGTGCATGAATCCTAACTCAACCAGCTTTCAATAATGTCAAAAACAAAAATATATTTTTTAAAAAACGCATAGGAAAACCTTTTGTTATAGTGATTTTATTTTAAAAATAAATTGTAAAAAATATTCTTGGCACATAAACTTACTAGTATTTGGAAGGGAAGCCAAAAAAGTCATTTTGGAGTCATTAAGGGGACAGATGTGATGACTACAGGTAGAACACTTCCCCTAGTCTTGTTGCAACACAATGTTTACCAGCGGGCATTTTGTTTTAGCTGCATGGATAGAGGAGGAAAATAAGGATGTGTTGAATTTGAGTTGCTAAACCCAAATCGGAGCTGGAGGTCTGACAGCAAGAATTTGCAACTCCGCCATCAGATTAACTGTCAGGACAGACAAGACGAGATAAGTGGCTGCTGATAATCCATATCCCCCCCCCACCCCCCGGGGCGGAGTGCAGCACGAACAGGACGGTCTCCATGCATGTGAAAATGTTCGATTACGGATGAACGGCAGCACACACACACCCCGCAGTGAAACAAAAAGCCAAGCTCCTGGCAACACCTGCTGAGGAACGGCACGCTCACAACACCACAGCAGGAAGGACCAATCCCCTGTGCACATGGAGTTATGCTGGTACATGTTCCGCCCACTCTGACTATTAGCCACGTCGGTGTTTTGTCTCTTTCTCACCTGATTTGCACTGTTACTGTCAGAGCAGCATTCCAATTATGGAGCTATTGTTATGTATGAGATGGAGTTGCTAGAGGCTGATCTGACAGCAGAGCCTAATGGGAACACTGGTGTCTGAATGGATACGACAGTGGAGACTCTCTACACCTGATTTTATTTTCCCCTTCTCCTCCCGCTACACTAACAAATAGAAAAATAATCATATAACTCGCCTGCTTCTTGCAACTGTTTCTCAGAGCCTAGAAGAGATACCTTAACATGTATAGGCCTAGACGAAAATCAATGTTCGATCATACAAATGTGAAGAATGTAGTTTGTATTAATCTACTCGAGGTAGAACACACATTTGAGTCACATTTTGAATTCAAACAGAGGTGGAAGAAGTACTCAGATTATTTACTTAAGTAAACTAAGCAATACTACAGTGTAAACATACTCAGTTACAAGTAAAAGTGATGCATTCAATTGTTATTAAGTAACAATTAGTACCGCAATTAAAAGTACCCACAATGCAAAATGGCACAAATATGCACCATATATATTAAATTATTGTATTATAATAATGAGTGCATTATTGTGTTCATCCCTTCAGTGTTGCACTTGGTAAAAGTGAGGTTTATTGAAATTATTTAATATACTACTCAGTAGCTTAATATATAATAAGGAATTTCTTGATTTATATTGTGTATTAATAACCTAAATCTGCAAAGTAACTAGTAACTTAATACCTAAAATAACTGTAATGAGGTGAAAAAATACAACATTAGCCTGCAAAATGTAGTGGTGTGAATCTATAAAGTAACAACATGTGAAATGATTTGAAAAGTACAAGTAGCTACAGTTAAGTGCAGTACTTGAGTAAATGTACTCGATTACTTTCCACCACTGAATTTATATGTTCCAAGACGGTTACACTTCCCTTGTCAGCACTCTTAACGAGAATGTCAAAATTGCGGTGTGTTTTCTTTATATACAAAGTAACTGCGAGTGTTATAGGTATTTGCCTCTGAAATGTAGCGAGTAGAAGTACTAACTACCATTAAATGCGAAACGAGAGCGCGTTATGCATACCCACTGCACCTTGCGGGATCTCGCACAGCGTAAAGCAAAAATTAGCCAACATTTCAATGATTTGTACGACAAAATTAGGTTTGGAAACGGTATAATTTCCTTTTTGGCGGGCATGCATAACACGGCATAACACCGGAGCCTCGCTGCGGGGAAACTTTGGCGCTGTTCCGCGTTTGTTCTAATCCGTCAAAGAGACGGACTGCTTTCAGATTTTTCCGTCATTATTAAAAAAATAATCGTCATAGACGGACAATATTCAGTTAACACAACCTCTGGTAGAGACCCCCTCTCTGTAGGATCCCAGCATGTGTCTCACACACACACACACACACACACACACACACACACACACACACACACACACACACACACACACACACACACACACACACACACACACACACACACACACACTCATCGAGTCCCAATTAGACCCCAGACACCCTGTGACAGCCCCATGCGGACACATCGTTCTAGGAGGGAGGGAAGTAACAAGGGCCGAGAGGCAAGGAGGGAGGGAGGGAAGGAGGTGGAGTGGGGATATTGGGAGGTTGCATGAGGACAGACGAGGAGGGAGATGAGGAGGAGGAGCGGCCTTGATTATATGCATAGACATAGAAGAGGAAAGAAAACTGATGTACATTTCTCTACAGGACACAAAGGATATCTTCAGAGCCTTTCATTGACATTCCTCGCACTTCCTTAGAGTAATAACCTGCAGCATATGCAATATAAAAAAAACATTATTGCTACTTTCTTATGGGAGTACAAGTAATTTTACACAGGAGTGTTAAACCCAGAGCCAGTTAGGGATTGTTTCCACACAAATACATCTTAACTCCAAGCCCACATTTATTCACAAATTGAGTTTTATTCTGGATGTAATCCTTTTTCTGTCCCTCTGTTAGAGCCACACTCCCAATTATCCAGGCCCTCGTCACATGACTGCCCCATTTATCTGCACACCTGTTCCCACTTTCCTCATCAGCTCTGCAGTTACCTGACCTCACCCCAACCTGCATCTCATCCTCTCATCAGCCTCTCCCTGGTCCTTTCATTCCCTGCCAGACCCGAATAGTTTTCTATGTGATTTTGGCTTTGTAACGTCCCTTACTTGGCCCCTTTACCCAGACTGCCTACCTTTTTAACCTGACAGTAAGCCTATTATTATCTTAATAAATCAATTAGGTGATATCTCTACTTCCTGTTTCCCCACATCTAATGTATTATGTTAGTACAACACACTCTCACTCCCTAAAGGTCCAGGAGCGATGCTTGGTCAGGGTCCCGTGGCGTGCAGTTGGGACGCGTCAAGGCTCCTTCAGCTTCATAAAGGACGCAAAGAGTTTTCAACTGATTGCAATGTATTCCCATCGGCGGCGGTATTTGACGCTCATGGAAGCAACGCATCCATTTATGTTGGCAGCTCTTAAAGGCAATGTGAGCGTCCATTCCCATTGGATAATGGAGAATTGTACACCCGGAAGTAAGTATTCTCCTTACTGTCGATTGATTTGACAGTGATATCTCCTCTACTCATCAACTCAAAAACACCAGATTATCTTTTAAATTAAATCTAATTAAACGAGATTGATAGGTTTAAATTGTGTACAATGCTTTTGTGTTTTTCCCCTTCAATTCTGAGAAACAACTTGTTTTCTCTGAAATGTGGAGCGCCAAAGAGACTACACTACCCACAATCCCCAGCTATTGTTGTGACAACGCCTGTCCGCTTTGACAAAGCTTGTGATAAGTCAACAAGCTCTGTGATTGGATGAAACATAAATTGATACAAAAAAAGTCCAACCCTGTCTCCTAAAAATGATGTTACCACAGAACTAAACTGCATTCTCAATTACGTTTAGCTAGAAACGTATTTTCTCCCACGTTACGTTGGTTATGAACGTATCTCAAATACGTTTATTTTCTACATATCTTCTAGAAACATATTTTCTCCCACGTTACGTTAGTTATGAACGTATCTTAAATACGTTTATTTTCTACATATCTTTGCCATTTATTGTCTTGCTTATAATAATGATAATAGTCATTTAGAAATATCATTTTATAGCACACATTTGAAATCGAGAATCGGGCTCGATATATGGTTTCATTCAAATCTGTTGGCGAGGCCGTAATTTTGCCAGCTGTTACTCTCATGAGCGAGGCAGAAAATAATAGTTTTAACATGCCAACAAGCTGCTGTGTCGTTTATTGCACCTCAAACATTAAAACAAATCCAGAGTTACGTGTTTCTTTACTTCCTCTAAGAAGAAAGGACAGTAACAGAAGATCTCTGTTGCTTCAGGCTTGATCGCCGTTCAAATGACAGCGTTGGTTTCCCCAAAACTGGGCGGGGCTGTAAAGTGACGTAGATTTTACTTGAATCTATTATTCAAAACCATTCTATTTATTCTAACGTAAATTACATGCCAGTGTTTTATCTTTTTATTACTTATATTTGTATACTTAATTTGCTACGAGTTATATCTGAAGCAAATTATGTTTCTGAAGATGTGTAGTCAATTCCACCCTTCAATGTCGCATAAATGTGAACTCTCATTACGGGAACAATGCCGGAAACAGACGTAGGAAAGATCCTCAGTTCGCTGATTGGATGTTTTAGCCGCAATGCACGTTTTTAAAGATATTACTGATTTTCTTTGAATATAAGAATGTAATATACTGTGTTGAGAGAATAGTCAGGGGATTTGGGTGATGGGAGACACATCTGTGGAATCACAATTTCAATAGCTTACCATTAAATGACGGATATACCTTACTGTCTGTGATGTTTTACAAATCAGATATTAATGTTAGAAGTAAAACATGAGAAATAGTATAGCAATATCCTGTAAAATGATGTAAAATCATAAATAAAACTAAATATTTTCAGATGTTATACATACATAAGTGTCCTACACTAATAATTAGGGATGTAACGATACCAAAAACTCACGGTACGATAATATCGCGATAACAAGTCCACGGTACGGTATTTATCGCGATATTGAATAATAAAGGGAGGGAAAAAAATCATATTTTTTTTTTTTCAATAAAACATTTTTTTACTCGGAAAATGTTTTTTTATTACATAATAAATCTGATTTTTACAGCATTTTTGTAGGATAGCAGTATTTTAAAGTGTCAAAAACAAAGTGACAGTAACAGACTGGAACAAGAAAACCAGTGTTTTTGNATGTTAGCTTGCTTCAAGTCTTATGTATTATGCACCCGCCAACAACATGGTACACATAGCACGCTGTATAATACAGAACATGGATTCTTGATATAAAACTGTTTTATATCAAGAATCCATGTTCTGTATTATACAGCGTGCTATGTGTACCATGTTGTTGGCGGGTGCATAATACATAAGACTTGAAGCAAGCTAACATCGTCTCTGTTTCCTTTGTCTTATATTTTCCCCATATTAGGGGCATAACATACACAGACAAAAAGACAGATTATACAGGAAAACTATATATAAAGAGTTGAAAAATGCTTATAAAATTAACGGGACGGGTGGCGCAGTGGTCTGTGCGTTTGATCATCAGATCAAGGGGGTGTTGGGGAACTCCAGTTCGAAACCCGCTCCCGCCCCACTGCGTCAGGCCGTTGTGTCCTTGGGCAAGACACTTCACCCGAATTTGCTCCTGTGGGTATTGTCCACAGTACATGTATAATATCAATGTGTACTTGTAAAAGCGCCTCGATGACTTTGAGGTGTGAANTGAATGAGAAGAGGAAAGCAGACTTATGGCTGATAAAGGGTCAGAGAAGGCTACTAGTTCATATGTACTATAAAAAGAACCTTCCGCACTTTTCTTAGATAAGTAGACAAGGCCTGGTCTATATCTATAGTTCTAGCATGTCTACTATCCCCATCTTTCGCTGAAACATATTTTCATTGAGAGTGAGTTATATATTCACCATCATCAGGATTATACATTCTATTTACCAATGTTTAGTGGGAAATGAGCAGCAGCACAAGTGTTCAATATACTTGTAACTTTCGGTACTCGTACCTGAGATATTGATTGGACCAATGGGATTATATTACAGACATTATGATTGCGTCTGCTAAAGCTTAACGATAGAGAACAAGACGCTATAATCACCACTTATATTTGCAGATTCTCGAAATGTGGGCGATAAACATTTAATCATTTGTCAGAGTTGATTGTGGATTTTTGTATCCCGTTTCTACTTTATGTATCTTTATACACTTCATTATTGATTATAAGCACTATGAAACTTTGCTTATAGAGGAACAGACAAGTACAGTTCATTTTTTGTACAGATTCCATTAGTCCAAACGAATTGTCAGAGTGTTCGTATTTTATCATTCTGTTCATTAGTTGTGAAATAAATAGTTAACAGCAATTAGTCGATCATTGCTGGGATTTTATGCAGTTTTTGCACATCTTGTATGAACAATAGCCAACGGTGGCTCTTTATAAAACGTAACATTAGCAACAATCCTTATGCCACTGTGTAGGTTGTATCAGACCAAGAGAAGAGTAGGGTAGCTAATACAGACCTGTAACAGCCAGGCCTTCAACAACCACAAATGACCTATAAGCTGCCTCATACAATTGCAACTGGACTAATCACATGAATTATATAATAAACTGAATTCACATGCAATTTCGAATCTGTCAGAAGACTGTCTGTCCTCATAAGCCAAAGTAGTAAAACATTGTATAAAGATACATAAAGTAAAACGGGATACAAATCACATCAACTTACAATGAACATACAATTTCAAGAATCTGCAAATAAGGTGGTCTGGTCCTCATGAGCAACTGTAAACAACATTGTTATCATTTAGATACCGCAAAGTACAATATATTGCACTGTGCTGTGTATTCACTAAATGATACTGGAGATGGTGAATTTATAACTCACAATGAAATTGTTCAGCGAAGTGGTAATAAACGTACATGTAGCAACTAGATACAGCCAGCCTTGTCTACTTATCTAAGGAAAAGTGGGAGCGTTCTTTTTAACTGAACAACGTACTTCTCTGCTTATCATACCATCGTCTGTTCCTCTTCTCATCCACCCACATGAGAGGCAGCGGCTGAAAGTCTCCCGCTTCAGTGGCCTTGTGCATTTGATCTTACTCCGCATACTTCTGTCCGGTGTCTTTGATTCAAGTGGTGGGAGTAACTCGAAGCTGGTGAAAATCTTTGCAGTTACACCCCCTCGAGAATGTCAGCTGAACACGTTTTACAATCGTCCAATCCGCGCCTCTTTCTTGATAATTTTTAAATACTCTCCAAGCGGCAACATGTGGACTGTGGCCCCCCCCCAGCCGCCGAGCATGGTCCCCGCCGTGCTTGTCGCCGCGTTTTGATTACGCTCATCACAATCAACACGTTAGCTTACCAAAGCGTAACCGTTCTCATGACACATTTGGTGGATTTTTTTGGCCGAAGGCCGAAGGGCCTTTTTAACCATTTTCGCCGATAATTTCGGCGGCCAGAATCATTCGGTGCATCCCTACCTATAACGGCTATCTTTACATGACTTAACTGAGAAAAGAAAGGTTAGGGTAGGAAGAAGACCTCTGTGTAACATGTATGGGAAACTGCTTTGTGTTGAAGCAGCAGGGAGAGTTAAAGCCCACCTGGACGCGACAGGGCTCTCGGATCATACTGGAAGTTATTGCACAGATCACCTAAAGCCTTTTTGTGTAGGGCACAAATAGCCCCAGAGGTTCAAACACACACACACTGGTTCTTATTTTTCCGAGAAAAGCCAACATATTCCTGAGAAATGAAACATGAAAAGTCAACAGAGCACCTGAACCTGTCCACATTTCGTAAGATCAACATAACAACCACCCTCATATATTTCCTGTTCCCCATCGCCTTTTCTCCCATCTCCACCCTTCCCCATATGTCAGACGCATCAAAGCCTCTTCAAGGTTAGCCCAATAAACACACCGCGCTCTGCTGACAAAACTGCAAAATGTCAAAACGGTTAAAAAATGGCTTTTTCTCAACTTATCTTTACATAGAGACAAACATCGGGCGGCTGTTCTTGACACTCCCGGGGTATATGGGAGATGGAGTGGAGAGAGTCTCTCCAGCAATCTACCACCTCTGGCGCGCAGGGAGTCACACTATTTGAGATCTTGGGATTGATTGGATCAACACACACACACCACACACACACACACACACACACAACACACACACCACACACACATACACATCACACATACCATGTATACATCACTTGCACGGGTCATTACATTGACATTGATTACATGCATTTTCCTGAAGACTTATCCTAACCTTAACCATAACCAACACATGCCTAACCCTAACCCTTACTCTTACCCTAACCCTAAACCTAACCAAGTCTTCACCTTAAATGTAATGATTCCCTTCATGGGGACCTCCATTTTGTCCCCATAAGGGAGGCGAGTCCCCACACGTTACTGTGTAAACAGATTTAGGTCCCCACAAGTATAGTAACACACACACACATATGACAAAATGTGATAATTTTCTTTCAATTAAACGGTATTTACGGTTTATATGGTGTTATAGTTTGTACTAAATGATACCATCAGATATAATAATGCATCTGATGGTTGGTTAGGTCTCATTTGTTTTTCAATAAAAGTGTGTGCAGTGACTCAACATTATGGTCAACTTATGAAAAGTATACACGGGATCACAATTCTGTTCAATATTCTTGCTCGAGAAGCTCAGGATTTACAGTTGACAGTGTGAGAGCTTGCTGCTAATCCCATAATCATTTTTACAACGACTGTATAGTAATAAATCCTGTAATAATTCTATAGTAAGTGCATTGTAATCCACATTCAGACTGCAATCTAAACTCTAAAGCACACATTTGTAGACGTTGTGGATGCATGAACGCATGAGCAGATAAGTGTGTGTGTGTGTGTGTGTGTGTGTGTGTGTGTGTGTGTGTGTGTGTGTGTGTGTGTGTGTGTGTGTGTGTGTGTGGCTACATGGGGAGAAAATGGCTTTAACCTTCATGCCTACTCGATCATCACCACTCTGTAAATGTCACTACATCTGTTTAACTCTTTCGGTTTCTCTTTGCCTCACAGAATCTCTCTATCGTTTTCTCACTTTTATCTCTATTCCCCCCCTCTATACCTCTTTTATTCCCCTCCCCACCTCCATACAGTATGTGGTCTTCTACTCCTACACCCTTTCATTTCCCATCTCTGATTCTTTATCTTCTCCTTTTTCTTCTCCATTTATACTTCCAATTTTCTCTAACTTCAACTATTTCTCTCACTTCCTCCACTGTTAAAATACATTTTAATCACTTTCTCTAATTTCTCTCTTTCTTAAGCGTAAACTGCGTCTCTGTCACTCCATCTTTATCACAAGCGTTATTTAAAAAACTTATCTCAGTGAACCCTGTGCTCCCTCGTCCTCTACATTCCTTTTCTTTCTTTCTAATTTTCCCCTTCAGCCACGTTGGAAACATTTTTCAGGCTCGCAGACTGAGGCTTCAGAATGTGGCAGCAGGAGAATGAAACAAGAGAGAAAGCTGACGGATAGAGGGAAAGAAAGAAAAATGGCTGAAGAAAAGGCGATTGGGGGAACATCATTGGGGAACAAGGGGGGAAAAAGAAGGTGAAGAAATAAAAAAAGAGAGCGGAGGAGTAAAAATTACTGCTGGATCAAGCAAGGCAGGAAAATGGTACCCAACAGCTCCGATTTTGACAGATCTAAAAGCTGAGAGTATCTGAATGAGGAGCCGTACATAGTGTTTCAGTTTATTTACTTGATGTGAGGCAGTCAGTCAGCCTGCTGTCAAAAACGGTATGTTGCATTTAGAAAAAAAGCCAGTGTATCAGTATGTACATACATCAACTACAGCGCACAGTCAGCTTTTACTTCCGCAGCATAAATCATCGGACCATGTAGAAATGTTTCCAATCTTCTATTGTTCCATTTTGGAGAGCCTTTGTAGCCTCTGTTTGCTATTCACTCAAAGCATCAACATCCATGTTTGAAAAGCCAAGCCAGTGCGGAATTGATTTAAACCCTGCATTATTTCAAAAAGCGAAATGGGTGTTTGGGTTCAAAAAGAAGTCTGATTGTATCGAGTTCTTTGAGAAAACCACCCTACTTCACGCCTGGTGTCAACATCCGTGTTTAAAAGCAAAGATAGTGTGGAATTAATTCAAATCTGCGTCATTTAAAAAAGCAAATTTGGCCTGTGGTTGCAAACAAAAGTGAGATTGTATGGTAGCCTACGGGAAAATCACACCCAGCTGCAACATCCATATCTAAAGAACTAAGAATGTGTGGAATTGATTTGAACCTGCATTATTTAAATATCCAACATGGCCTCTGGTTGCAAAAAGGAGTGAAATTGTAAAGATGTTTATGACAAAATCACCCTATGTTTAAATACCTCCGTAAACATTTTCTTTTATTTATTTGTGTATTATTTTTGGCTACACAAACACATTTCTAATTTACAGTTTTTGCAGCCAGCAGCAAAGATTTTATTTCGTACGGTTGATGCTTCAAAAATAACCCTTTTTGAGTTCAGATATAAATACATCGAATATATTTGCTGAAACCTTCTACACATATTTATTTTATCCTTTTTTTATGTGCATATCCTCCCCCGAGAAGAATGTAGAATGAGATTACAGCCTGCCAGCTCAGCCACAACATCTACTGCTTATAACAAAAACACAAGGATGGAATGAAAGCAGAACTGAATTTGAGATGGGCAGCAGAATCCCGGAGCGTCACCGCAATCCCGTTTTCTATATTTGCACCCCACAAAAGTGCAGTTCATACAGCTGTCAGTTATTTATTCTAATGTTCACTTCAGGTAGACTGCTGGGACAGTGTCATGTCCTTGTCCTGTAACTTTCAAAACCTCAAACAGCCCATTATTCACCTAACGCTGCTACAGGCAAGGTTGCTGAGCATTGAGTGAGATGGACAGGCCAGAAGCAGAAGAGCCCCCCTAGTCCTCCTCAGTCAAGGTCTTGTGACTCAACAGCATCAGAAAGAAAGGCACACTGCTGAATCATTTTAATGACCACAACAGAAAGACAAAGTGTGTGTACATGTTACATTTTCTATCTATAAAGGGGCCCTATTTTGTACTATGGGGTTGTCGCTGTGTGTCATATGGGTTTTAGTGCATGTAAAACTCCCAAAGTTCCCATCCCCCGCCTGTAATGCCTCCATTTAACTCCTTTGTTTACTTCCTTAACATAGTGACATCACTATGTAACACAAATGTATTCTTTATTGCTTCAATTGCTACAACACATTGTACGTGATAAGCTTAGGGGTGGGACATCTCTAAGCGGTTGACCAATCACGACAGGGCCATCCAGCTAACCAATCAGAGCAGACTGGGCTCTGGTGTCAGACAGAGGGTGAAAAGAGGTGCTGCAGCACAGGCAGTATGAGACAAATAAAGAGCTTTTTGAACTTTAAAGCATGGAGACATGGAAAAGTAGAGACACTAAATACAATTATGAACCTGAAAATGTGTTTTCATTATTTGAATCCGCATTACTGCCCTCCACATTTATATATTTTGACTCATATCTTTCCCAATATTTGAGGGCATTATCAATGGAAAATATATGAAAATAATATATTTTTAGAGGACCTCTACCAAACAAGAACTTTTAATTTTATTTCTAAAATAATATTTGTAGGCCAAGACCTTAGAACTGCAGCATAATACATTCAGAAATATATTCTTACATATTTTCCCTTGAACTTGAAAGTTGCACTCACTGCGATTGCACTCCACCTTATTTAGATGTGTATATAAAACTTTGATTAGTTGTGGAGTACTAGTAATTATGTCCTTTTTATATTATTACACAGCTTTAATGATATTTTGATTGGCCAATTATTGTAGTCCATGGCGTTTTAGCACACCACTGCAAAGAATAACAATCATTTTTAGTGAAGTAAAGGTAAAACACTAGTCTGGTAAGTTCAAACATCAATTTACGGTATCAAGCCTTTGAAACCAGAAAAAGAAAATATAAATGTGATATCAACTCTCATATCATGATATGGATATAATAGTCATGTATTTCCCTTGCCCTTTGTGAAATGATTGATCGATTACCTTAGTCGCAGTTCAATGAGCAGATCATTGTTCCGAAATGCACCCTATATTTTCCTTTTACAATCATGTCTGTAGCTTTTTAGCTTTTCAAATGGTTTGTTCTCTTCTTTGTTATTTTCTAATAAATATGCACATGTAATAGAGAGAAGTGAACAGAGGCTTAATGTTATGAGAGCAACAGAACACTAATTTTGACAGGGTGACTAATGACGACCATAAAAATCCATTTAGAGTATTTTTCAGTGAAAGCCTATTTTAGCTGCCATTCATGTGAACATGGACTTCACAGTTGTCTGTAGTGTAGTCACAGCTTACTCATCCTCAACCTTCCCGCACACACACACACACGCACGCACGCACGCACGCACGCACACACACACACACACACACAGTTTGGTGGTGTGTGTTAGTGAGGCAGAAGATAGTCAGTGTAGTCTGCCTGCTTGATTGTCTGTACATGTAAGTACTTTATCTCACACCAGAACATCTACTTCCAAAGCATGCAGTTGAGAACGTGTGTGTGGGTGAGCGACTCTCAGTCACATCTCACTTATCCCAGTTACTCATACACAGCCTACTCTACCGTACACACACTTCTGCACAAATCTTATTGAGTTATTCGCTGCATTTCGGCTGCAGAATTTTAGCCCTGGGACAATGACAATGTCCCCATCTCTTCTCTCTCACACACACACACACACACACACACACACACACACACACACACACACACACACACACACACACACACACACACACAGTCCTTTGTACAAGCGCCCATCATTCATGGTCCACGGTCACTCACAAGCTGTCACACACACTTCCATTTCCCCGTAGATCATGCCGGACTGGCACACATTGCCTAAATGAGCTACTCAACACCTACTTACTCTTGTGCCTGCACACATGCTCATATCCATAAACACAAAGGAATAAGCCTTTTGTTTTCCAAAAGGCCTACTGTCTGCCTTAAATCACAGTACCAAATGATATCAGTGAAATGCTGACTTAGATGCTTAAAAAAAGTACATATGCATACTGTATTCTGTACAATGCTACATTGCTACGTCTTAGCCTAAACAATATATTGCATATGGCAGGCTGAGGAGATTTTGAAAGACTATTTTAATTATAAAGGAGATTATATGTAAAATATATATGCAAAAAATAAATAAGGAATAATCTGAGCTCTTCTGCCTTCCCTTACTTAAGAGTAGTTCTTCATAGAAAAAATAATAATTACCAAATCTTTTATTCATCCCACAGTAAGTTGAATTTCCGGCATTACAGTGATAATTACACCATGATAAAAAATCAAGTAGCAGTGTATTTAAAAACTGACAATGTAAAGAAAAAAATAATAATTCTAAGAGTTTTAATAAAAGGCATCTTAAAAAATACGGTCAATAATCAAAATAATAACAAAAAAACGTACTGGAAAAGGATGTAAACATATAGTTACGTTACGGAAAATATAAAAAAATATAATGAATGAAAACATTTAAATCAGTGCTACAAATACCATTGTCAATGATCACAAACTTATATTTCTATTGTAAAACTTAAAAGTGGGCCCTTTAGATATATAACTGTAAAATATAATACATTTGAAGAATACAGACATAAATCAAGAGTACCTATTTCTATAAAAGGAAGTAGTCTCATAGTAGCCCAATGCAGCAATTCAGAAAGATGCTTTGTGTTAGTGATTACTCCATAGGAACTCTCTCTCCACCATGAAGGTGAATTGGAACGCCCTTTGTTCTGAACATAGGCAGTAGATTAGGGCTGCTCGATTATGGCAAAAATCATAATCTCGATTATTTGGGTCAATAATTGATATCACGATTATTAAAAACGATTATCCATTTACTTTGAAAACATCCATTTATTGAAAAAATTATTTGAACAGTATGTGTTTAACAGTTGATGACCCTGAACTTTAAGTATAATTCAACTGAAAAACCAATACAAAAAAATATAAAAAAAAAAAAAAAGAAATAATCTTTTTATTTCGGTTATGTTGTTTTCATAATCGTTGTAAGCCAAAATCGTAATTGCGATTCAAATACAACGAATTGAACAGCCCTACAGTATACAGTATATATATAAACCCTGTCTGTCTAGCCCTTGATGATCAGACACCGCTGACGGTTCAATAGCTGCATTCACACATCATACCACAAATATCAATCTCTTTAGTCTCTGTATCGTATTATTTCTTTCTGCTGACCCTTTGTGTATATATGTCTTCCCCCCTGTTGCATTTCATTCAGTGTTGTATGACTGTTTTGCATGAATGTGCACTGGACGAGGATGTGTGTGTGGCCGTTGGGAGAAGAGGAGCCGAAGTGAAGCCTTACATAACCCGCTTCAAAGTGGCAAAGAGAGAGGGGGATAAAAGAATGAGAGGAGAGAGGGTGTAAGCAACTTAAGGTGGAAGATACTCTTAAGCAGCATGCATGTTTAGTAACAACATATGGAAAACTATATGCGTCAGTCTAAATATGGTGCTGAAAACAACAATATATGGTGCTTTATTCCTCTTTGTGTACCGAAATGTCTACTCTGTGTGTATTATAACTGTATTTGCTGTTATTTGTCATCATTTACAGACAGGTGTGTGTGTGTGTGGAGGGGGGTCAATTGCACACTCTCTTGTCTTCCGCGCCCCCCTTGATTGGAAATATCCAGAAAAAGCAGCAATTTTTTGCTCGCTCTGCTTGATTTACACCGCTAGGCTTCTACTCCACTCATTGCAGAAAAAAGACGTCAATCAAGCTCAGTTTTTACGCTTTTTCTCAGCGTGGCGCCGGGCTCATAATGGTGGCTTGATTTCTGCTTTTCCCAATTTTCCCCCACCGAAAAAAAGTGTTGTGATTTTTGGTTTCTTTGATGGGAAGGTTACTATTTAGACCTTTTTATCACTTGAGAAACTTTTAAGTAAAAAGTTTGGACCTCAGTCAATAACATGTCCCTGTAGTTATACACTGAACAATCTGTAGAGAGCTAGAAGATTCAAGATTCAAGGCTTTATTGTCATTTGTACATTAGCTACAGTGTAGATATGTCAATGAAAAACTTCAAGAAGTTTTGAAGGTGGACCTTGAGCTTAACATCTCCTGTTTGCAAGGTCAAGAGTTACTCAACGTTTTCCCTGATTAATTATACGGTGGTAAATGCATAAATGACTTAACAAATATCTGTACAATTTAAAAGAAATACTGAAAAATACCATACATGTCTCAATCTTTAGCCTTGAAGATTTCCAATGTTTGCTTTCAGGTGATAATAATTCACAATATATATACTTTGTTTCAGCTTCCACTGCTAGATATTGTAAACCTCAACCTTTAAGTCTTACACTTAGTTTTCTGTTTAAACGCTTTCTATCAAAATGCCATCCTAAGCCATTTCTTTGTTAAATGTTGGTTGCAATGTCGCTCTGTCATCTGTCAAATACTTTACCACAGACTGAAACATTTCATATATCTGATGCTTTGAAATGAGGTACACACAGACATTCATGGTCTAAGGAAAACGCCTCATGACGTTGATGTTTCTGCCCATTTTTCACCAGTGACACAATCATGTCAATTGTATCATTTATTTGATGGAATTTCCACATTTACTCAAAAAGTCCCAAACAAACATTCGTTGTTCCCAGACTATGACTTTACTATAGGGCCACCAGCAGGTTTACAACAATTACATATCCATCTGTCGCAGCCCTTTTTTGTTCAATGCTAATTAGCATGCTAACACAAAGTGTTGTTCCGTATGCCTACCAGCTACCAAAACCTCCTCGATTGGAAAACCTCGCCAATGTGTTATAATACATTTTCTACTCAAGGCATTTGGTTAAACCATTAAGTCACTTATTCATCTGATAAGTGGAGAGGGTGGTTCTGCGGAAAATTGTCAAAGCACTGATCGATTTGAAGGAAGTTCCTGCTTTTCATGATTCCTAATCGAAAACACCAAATCCTTCCTCATGGTCGCTTTCTAGCTTTTTTCCAGAACTTTAAACCTGGGTTGTTTTCTTCATGTCTTAAATTGTATCCTGATTGTGTATTCTCTGACTTACTCTAACATTTTGTTGTCATTTTTCTCTCAAGGATGTAGCATTTCCAACACAAAAAATAAAATTCAAAGTCTTAAAATGGATGTAATTCACCTTGCAACACCCTTTCGAGGTGGTAACCTGTTCCAACATGTCACTTAGTGTTGGGTTACACAAGTGTTTATTTTCACAGATTTAACTGAATAACATTCTGTGCCAAACTTCCCAAAGTGGGTGAAAGCAATAAAAAGGTGAAAAGTACTTTTACTGAAAATACTTTTCACCTTTTTATTGCTCCTGAGGTGAAGAAGGTTTACTGTGACATCTGACAATGGTGTATTTTTTCCTTAAGAACCTCACTACCTGATAATGAATCCATGAGAAGTGTGACAGTCAGGTTCCTTGAATGTAACGCAAGTCGTCATCAACAAATACAAGAAAAGAGATGGATGAGGGAGAAAAACAGGATATTTGTCTCTTGATTTCCCCTCTCTGTGCTCTTTCTCTCCTTCTTCCCCTCTTTCTCCATCCCACTCTTTTAATTTACCAACAAACAAAAAACAGCCAGTGGGAAGATGTGGATCAAATTACATTCACCTTTTACCTGCACTCCTCTGCGCAATTAGCGTCACGCTTACTTGTCATTTCAAATTGACACACTGCTGTTGTGCTATGCAATTATTTACCCGCCTGGGGAAAATTACAAACGCATGAACACACACACACTTCAAAACAAAAAGCACCTGTGCCCTACTTATCTTGAATTGTGTTTAACATGTCTTTTACCGTTACAGGGTCAATAAAAGTGTCTGTGTTGTGTACAAAATGATTAATGTTGTTTAAATGCCCTTTAAAGTGTTCTGTGTTTTCGCTGCATTCAAGATTTTGGGTTTTGAGCATCAGGACCCACCGTTCTTCTTTTAGGTGTCCGCTTCCTTGCCTGTTCATTTTTCAAAAATCAAAGTTTTTCTGGTCATATGTTGGGAGAAAAAAAGGCAGGGTCCTGTTCTTCAATCCACAAAGGCCTTAGTACTCCACATTCCCCTTTTTCCCAACCCCACAACCGAAAAAAAAAGGTTCAGGGAACAAACAAGGTTAAATAAGAGAGACAAAGAGGGACCTAAACAGACACAGCCATTTTCTTCTGCAGGGGGCGAGAAAGAAAAACAGCTTTCTTTGATCTTGTGTCTTTTCTTGTGATAAAACTGTGTCTGTGATGCCTTTTGTTTTTGCTTTTGTACTCTTTTTAAAAGGAAAAAACAGAAAAAAAACAAAAACAATAAGCAACCATGAACTCTTGCTGATTTGTCCTTTTTGCTCTTTCTTCTTTTCTTTTTTTGATATTCTTTTTTTTCCCGTTTTTGCCAGTAATCTTTTTTGAATTTTCTCTTTTCTCTTTTTCCCCCCTTTTTTTCTTAACCCTAGGTCCGCTCACAAAAAAACATGATGAATCTTCAATGAACAAGCCTCGAGACGAAGGTATTTTTGTTGCATGTTTTTCCTTTTTTCTTGTTTTGAAGTCTTTTTGGGGGATGTGTACACATAGAGTGGAGAACACACACACACGTCAAACATCAGGTGGGACTTTTGGATATGAGATGCATACCGATGTGTTGGTGTAAGTGTATGTCCATTTGCAGTTTGAAAAAAAAAGCTGTCTTTCCTATGAACATCATTAGCCTTGTTTAACCTCGGATGATCATAACAATGGAACCCAGACACCCTTCATTATAAAGTCATCCGTGGGATTTTCCAAAGATCCTCATAAAAAAAAAAAAGAGCGCGCCTCGGACATCATCATCACCACTGTGCCCTTGAAAACACATTGGCCAACTAACAGCATTGTCCCGGCGCAACAAAGCACCCATTGAGACCAGCGTACACAATGAGGTGTATTATTATTGCGCCTCAATCCCCAGCTCAAGGATGAAATTGCTATTGAGTAAGGACCTACACAAATATTAGGCTAGCCTCATTCTGAGTCGGCGATGATAACATCAAATCAAGGAAGAGAATTGGGGACATCCAAGGACGCTTGTGCCCTGCTTTGGAAGGTTTGGGTTTGCTACAATACAGAATTCACATCTAATTTATCTCCTACCTGCAGCATACACACTGTAGAGGTGATTTTATCTGCTCCCCCTCCCCCCCTTCTTCCCTTCTTGTTCTTTTGGACTTGTTCATTGGAGGAAAAAATATGATATTTTGATACATATTTCTCTTTATGCTATTTTGAGGGTTTTGCGGGGCGAGTCTTTTTCTCGCTCCGTGATGCTCTTTGATTTGGGGTGTTTTTTGAAGTCGGGAGTCGGAGGAAGTTTGACATAAGGAGGATTTTTCTTGGTGATCAAACGGCGAGGCACAGACACAACTTTTCCAGCCGAAAGCGGTCGGCAAACACCAGGAAAAGTCGAGCCCGGGGAAGATGCCTTTCCACCTTCCTTTAAGATATGTATATTTCATCCCTCATCATGACCTGTGATTATCCTCATGCGATTGGGAAATCCCATTGCACTAACTCAGCAGCTGAGATAAAGGGGGGAAAATGGAGTCAGTCAGTGAACAGATAACAAAATCCTACCAACACAGAAGTTACAAAAATAGTAGATCTTGCTTCATAAAAACACAAAAAAAATAAAAGCACTGTTAATAAAAAATGCAGATAATTTTATCAGACTTTCTTCTATAGATTAAGTTCTGGAAATGACGTTGGATTAAGTCCAATTAGTTGCATTGCTATCATAGGCTGGATTGAAGAAATACTGTTCAACCATAACATTAAATAAATGCATGGGAAATCAACAAAAACAAACGTAATCAGCCTGAAAAAATAAAGATATTCTCAAATGTTTCTGATTAAATGGATCTCCATATCCCTGCATATAATCCTGGTAGATAAAGCCTGACTCCCTGACAGTATTTCAATATATTTTAAAGATTTTGCCTAAAAGGAGTCCAATTTAAAGTCCCCCTCTTTCAAAAACATGTTTGGATTATTATCACTTCAGAATGATATACACTTAACACTTTATATTTTCACATGTATCTGAGATATTTTCTATTAGGATATTTGTAGAATTTTGATTTCTTGGTGAGAGAGAATAAGTAGATGTCATTTTAAAAACATTTGATAAGGTCACACGTTGTGGGAAATCGATATTAGACATACATATGTCTTAAAACAGATCATTATTTGTAGTCTTCAAATAGTCCAAAACAGTATCAGGACCAGTCTCCAAAACCTGCCACCTGGATGATGTAAACTCCTCTTTAGGTTGTTCAAATATCTTCAAACACGGAGGTAGTGAATACGTTTCCTCATAGGTAGCTACAACCCTGCAAAGGTCTACTAGTCGACATCGGGTTAAGCTGACAACAAATGAGATTGTGTATAAGGAGTGTACAGTATATCGATTGAAAAAAAATGCTCCTTTAGATGCAATAAAGGTGCATTATTACGCTATAAAGAAAGCCAAACTGGAACTGCTTGTGTAAAAAACAAGTAATCCAGCAGAATGGATAGCTGTTTGCACGTTGACCTTTTGGCTCCTACAAGCCTGAGGAAAATGATTCATACTCATAGTCAGTGCTGTGATACATGCAGTCTGATCAAAGCTGCCCGAAGCACGACCTGCACAATCCTCCACCCTGAGGCGAGGCAATGTTAACTGTCAAAAGACGATGCAACGGTTTGAATTGTTGCACAAATTAAATCCCAGTGTTAGAAACCAGATCGCAGAAAGTTTTATAGTCTTATAATAACAAGGCCAATCCCTCTTAAGAAAATTATTTTCCAAACCAACAAAAAACATTCCGGACAATTTTCTGAATACCCGGCCAGATTCCATTTTGTTCACAGCAGTTCAATCAGTGTGTCCTCATTCTTTCAGCTGTGTATCAACAGCTTGTATCAAATTTGGTATGCTTTGAAGCAGTATACCAAGCAGGATCCTTTTCATGAGGTGATCTATTCAAGTGAAAAGCAACACTGTACACTCAAGGAGCAGCGAAGAATTAAAGCATCCTCCACCCGGTGAGATGTCTTTATTCAGCACTTTGCATCAGGTGTGAGAGAGCAAAGGATGCTGGGCTGCTGTGTTCAAAAAGATTGATAGGGCTTACAGCACAGCTCTGTGTACAAGGCGGTGTGTGTATGTGTGTGTGGAGAGGATTACAAATCATAGCGAGATTGAGCTAAATCAAGAAAGAGACAGGGAGAGTGTGTGTGTGTCAGCTCTGATCAGAGACAAACCAGAGCCACCTGAGCCCCGACCTGGATCATATTTCTGCCAGGGACAATGTCACCTCTCTCTGACACACACACACACACACACACACACACACACACACACACACACACACACACACACACACACACACACACACACACACACACACACACACACACACACACAGTAAAAATAAACAGGGCCACACGATACAAAAATGGACATGCCCATAAAAGGAAATGTCCAATCAAAACCTAATTGACAGACCCAGATGAAATACAGTTTATAGTATTACAATTTCACATTGCATATATCCATTTAGTATAGGGATAAGCTAGGACTTCTTCATGTTGTATGATTTATATCTGAGGAGTACGGTGACTGACAGGTGCAAACGCGCTACCACTGTCAAAAACATCTCCATTACACGCTACAGTTTCAAGAACGATGCGAACAGAAACAAAAATGTGCCAAAACACATGCAAGTGAAGAAAAATCTTCACCAACTTGACAACACATGCGCAGGGTTTACTGAAAGTGCTGCATAAACCAAATGCTGTAAATACAATACGCTGCAAATAAAAGTCGCTGCAAGAAGCTCAAAACACAACAGAAATGGGGACATCAAAAAGTGATGCACACAGCTGGAACCGGAGTGCTTGTTGATGTTTTGGGAATATAAAATCGACCCGTCGCTGCGACTGGAAACGTACCTAAAATGTAAGTTGTATTGGCTTATTTTAACAATGTGACCGCATGATTCCTTCAGGTATTATTGCAGATCTGCTGTAAGCTAGCTAGCTATGATAGCTAACCAAGTCATTTCAAATATACTGACGATAGACGTATATTATGAAACCAGCTAAGAGTGCCGGCAGTGACGGTCGGCCAACTTTATAATGCCCAAATGTCAACAAGCGATTTGGTCCCAGCTGTGTGATCCAATTTTAGTATCCCTGTTTCCATTGTGTGTTGAGTTTTTTATTTGCAGCGTTTTGCAGTTATATCAAGTGTTAAACATGTTTCTTCATTTGCCTTATTAGGCTGCGATGGTTTCTTTCAACGGAAATGTTTCCGGCCGATGAAGCGTGTTTGCACTTGTTGGCCACCATAGGGAATAATACAAACAATACTGGAGATTTACTAAAAGAAATAGTTGGAAAACAATCAAATATAACAAAATGACATAGATATTCTTAGTTTACAAAGCAAAGCGGTTTGATTCAATCCCCTCAACTTTATAAGAGGAAAAGATGAGAGATTTTCTATAAGGTTATTTCCGAGGCAAACACTATGCAGTACTTTATTAGATTCTGGCGCAAGGAACTTATTCATTCAAATTACAAATAAAGTAGAAACTCTAGATGAAAATAAACAGATAAATAAGGAAACAGATACTGAAATAAAAGACTCTGTAAAACAGTGTAATATAGTAAAGATGATTTCTTTCATTATCCTGATTGATTTAAAAAAAAAAAATGCCATCCCTATATTTGAAACATCAAGCATGCAAAAAATGTTAGGGATCGAACAGGCCTTGGCTTTTCCCCAATAACGTAGTCAATTTTCTCCATGACCAATGATGATAAGAATATGAACCATCCAAGTGGCTATTTAATTACAGTACTGGACATCATTAATCAAACATCAGTGAAAGGTTTCAATTTACACTCAATTAATCAGCTCTCATAATAAGGTAGACTGCAGATTTTCTATTTTTATAACAAGCACGTGAACTGAATTGGTAGGGTATAAGTCCATTGATCAAACGGACCCTACTTCTATTTCTTTAATACAAATTAAAAGACTATTAATGCTATAGAATACTGCCTTTCATGGGAACAAGCTGTACTACAGAAATGTAATAATATGTAATGAATTTTCACAAGGAAATTCCATTTGTTCTGCAATAACATAAATCAAACATGTAGGTGACCTGTATTATTAGGATTTCTAGGATAATGCAGTAAAATATAAGTTTTTTTTATTATTATAGCGATCAGGACACTGCTAGATCCCAATAAGGCAGTAATTAAAAAAGTTATGGCATATGTTATACGTATAACAAAATTCCACTTATTATTGTGAAATGATACTTTTTAATAGTTAAAAAAATGGGTTAAAACCAGAAATTCTGACCTGTTATTAGTCTCAGATTGATTCACAGGTCAGAGTTCTTAAAGCTGCATTAATTGATTTGTTGGCCACCAGGGGGCAGCAGAACAAGCTGCCTGCACTACTCAAAATGTTGTTGTCGCAGACACATTAAAACACAACTGAGGTCACAGTTTGACTCTGAGCATCAGGAATAATAACTTGGCGTTGTATCCAAGTCGACAATTTATACTGTTCTTGTTTTAGCCTTTTTTTCCGTCACCAACAAATACAACTTTTTAGCCGCTAAATGCTACACTAACGACTACAAGCTAGCTCTTTTTTAAACTTCACGGCAACACTGTTTACAGACAATAAGCAATATAATTGCTAGGGATGCACGATATTGGTTTTTTGAAACCGATACCGATAACTTCCTGCTTCTCAGGACCGATACCGATAACCGATAATAATATATATATATATANAGCAATCAGTAAGTGTGTTTAACTAATCTCTGGCTACAGCTCGGAAAAGAACACAGGACAGCATGAAATCTGAAACTAATCATGATATACACTCATTTGCAGCTGCAAATGAGTGTATATCATGATTAGTTTCAGATTTCATGCTGTCCTGTGTTCTTTTCCGAGCTGTAGCCAGAGATTAGTTAAACACACTTACTGATTGCTATTTCCTCCACATTACCATGTATGAAATGAGCAGTTATTGTCTCTCTTTCGACTCCACTTTGAGCGATAAAATTACTAACAAAGCACTTATATATTAATAAAGGGCTGGCTTATCTAAAGCCAGTTGAGTAGCACTTGAAATGTTTGGCTCTATGAAACCTGATGTACTTATATGATTCTGTTTTCTTCAAGGTTGTATCTTCCTGGTCGAATGCACGTATTGTAAGTCGCTTTGGATAAAAGCGTCAGCTAAATGCAATGTAATGTTTTCATTAACTTCTCTGCAGCCGATCAGACGGGGAAGCTGTTCGTCGGGGACGCTGTGTTGCAGGTTGGTACAGGCTTATTCCATTGAAGGTCGATTCGGGTCACTGCCAAGAGTGTCACATTTTAGATTCAACCCGTTTATGTTTTGACAGTTATTTCATTTCGAAAATTAAAAGAGAATATTTTGAACTTTGAACTGCCTGATTTTAATCAAATGACTATTTAATTGTCTGAGTCAATTAAAAATATATATCAAATGTCAAATATATATATTTTTTAATCAATTCAATTTCTCAAACGAACACCCCATTGTCAGTTTCCGTCATAGAATAATCATAAGGTCACGAATGCATAATAGTTTCTGTTCATCAGAATTATCATGGAAACCCAAAAGTCGAGATATTAATTGAATCTTTTGAAAGTTAATTTGAATCTGTCTGGCAGGTTTATTGAGTGTGCTGTTTATCCTGAATATCAAGATGATTCATTGGACAGCCAGGCAAGATTACCACTCAAACTGGGAGTTATTATGGATTATATTATGAGTTGGATTGCTAGTGCTCTTTCCTTTGGATCAACACTGTTTCATATTTATTTGCAATGATATTGAATTTTCACACAGCAGAATATTGCATCTATTTGCATACTAAAAGCCATAGGATGGGTTTAAAAAGCCCTATAATCTAATATGAAATCAATCTAGAAATCAATCTAGATCCCTCCGCTTCGCGTCGGCTCCTGATCAGCCTGTCGGTGTTCTTTTCCCCATAATGACCGCGTCGCAGCACATTATCCCTTACGTAGCTGCTATAGCCCTCAGCCATGGAAGATTGTGAGACAATAGGCCTTGACATAAGAATTCTCTCAGATGTGGTCATCTTGCGAGTTTGTTATTTTTTACTTGATGTTCATTTTAAGACCTTTTGTGGTAAAACAATTCTCTTTCGGGTCATTTTGGCTATCGTAGTTGTTTTGCATATATTGATGGTCCCTTTGTGTCCCTTTGACGATTTATATTTCTCCTTGTGGTAGTTATTATCTCAATGTCGTCGTTTTAAAACGCTTCATGATTATTGTTTTATCTCTGTGATTGTATGGTTACTCTTTGAGACGCTTTGGGATTATTTTGTATCTCTTTGTGATGGTTTGGTATTTATTTTGGTAGTTTTCCTCTCCCTGTGGTGGTTTTGCATCTTTTTGTGGTTTGATTTAGAAAATGTTCTGCTTATTTTGTACTTCTGTGATTGTTGTCCTTCTATTTGTAGTTTTTCTTCCCTTGTGGTTGTTTTGCCTTTGTTTTTTTCTCTTTGTCATATTTAATCTATTTTCTTTCTCTATTTGGTCCTTTTGTTTATTATGCGGTAGTTCTAAAAAATGCTTTGGTTATATTGTATCTCTCTGGAATAGTTTGAATTGTATTCTGGTTATTTTGTGTTGCTTTGTGGCAAGTAATTTGTTGTTGAGATTTCGCATATCATAGTTGTTTTTTTAATCTTTTGTTGGTCGTTTTCCACCTTTGGTAGTCATTTTAGGTTGTGGTTACTTTGTATCTGTGAAAAGTTTTGTTTCTCGTTTTGCATCCATTGTGATCGTTTTTAATTTTTTGAGCTCTTTTTTGTTCTCTTTTTGGTCATCTTTCATCTCCATAAAGCCCTTTTTTTTCTAACTTTCTGGTTATATTGTATCTCTTTGCGATTTTTTGATATTTTCTTTGTCGTTGTTGTTTGTTGCCTTGTGGTTGTGTGTTTCTCTGTGTGCATTTATTTAAGCATCTCGTATTTTTTGTAATCTTTTGATGGTCGTTTAGCATCTCCTTGTTGTTGTTTTGCATCTTGTTGTCGTCATTCTAAGACACTGTCGTTGTTTTTTGTATCTTTTGTTTCATATTTTCTTTGTCGTCCTTTTTTCATCTCATCGTAGTTGTTTGGACTCTCTTTGTGGTTGTTTTGCATGTCTTTTTGTGACTTTGCAGTTCTTTGTGATCATTTTGTGTTTCCTTTTTGTTTGTTTTTGTCATGTGCCTCTTGGTGTTGGGAACTGATTTTAATTTATTTTAAACATACAGTAGTGCAATTGTGAAAGACCGACAAACAATCCTTCTGCTGGGAATGAGGTAGCATTACGCCCACTGGCAACTTTTACCATTTTCCGAGTAACCGTTTACCGAGTAGGAGCACTGAACATACTTTCCCAAAAGTGCTACAGGTCTGTACAATAACAATTCAGTACGAATACACAAACAGTTACAGCCCTACTGTCCACCTATGTATCACCTGCTGACTCTTGTAATCTGGGTACCAAGGGTTGTCAATTATATTCCACCCTTAGCCATCCCCCTGGCAGTTTCCCTGCAGCAAATAGGCAAGTAGGTTTGATTAAAAAAATACACACTTTCTACCCTGTATAATTACTAATGTGCTTTTCCACTTTTTCTGTCTGTTTCTTTAGGTCAACGGTATAAATGTCAAGCCTTGTACCCATGAAGAAGTTGTGAGTATATTTGCGATTAACTGTTGTATAATATTTCCATCCATCCTTCCATTGCTTTTCCATCTTTCTCCCAGGTTTAACACCAAATCCCAGTGGCTCTCAATAAATCTTCTCCCTTTGTTAAATAATTCCTTTATTCTCTGCAACTATCCCCACACACAAGCACACACTCATCCCATGTCTGTCGTCCCTGTCTCCTTGTGCAGCCCCAAACAGCTGTTCACTCTACTTACCTCCCGAGCGTAAAAATGCATAATGAGCAGTCTCTCTTCAGAACAAAATCCAGAGCTTTTAATGGCAGGCTGTCACACTTTGCAGCACTGACAAATGTTCAGGCAAAAGCCAAGCTAAAGTGAGGGATTTGATAGCAGACATGCATTTAGTGGAGTGTAGACGTGACCTTGCGTTTTTCATGTGACAGTCAAGTGTCTTATTTACCGTTTTATTTTCTCTTTTTTTCTAAGATAAGATGGACTTTTATTAATCCCTCGTGGGGAAATTGTTTCTCTGCATTTGACCCATCCTAGTGTTAGAAGCAGTGTGCTGCCATTTTGAACGGCGCCCGGGGAGCAGTGTAGGGAACGGTGCCTTGCTCAGGGACACCTCGGTAGCACTTGGTCTTGCCGGGACTTGAACTGGTGACCTTCCAGTTGCCAAGCCAACTCCCTATCGACTTCGCCACCACCGGAAGATAGACAGCGTTAATAGATTGCCCTTTAAACTTCACCTTCCTTGGATTGACTAGACGCTTATTGAGGACGTAGTTGATATCCTTCAGACATCAGATATTCAGTAATTACTTTTCGATGTCATCTGGTTGCTGCCGCCTGTCACTAGAGAAACGTCGGCCTTCAAATTCTATCTTTGGTGGAGTGAAGCCACTTTCACAAACCTCCTCATTCCCTGTTATATTTTGTTTGTTCAGGCTGTGTACATCTTGACATGAGTGTATGAGATTCAATTGTTATCTCGCTGCATCACTCACAATCGTTCTTTCTGACGTTCTATCTATCTTAATCTCAATCTCTCTCTCCGCCTCCCGCTCCTGTCAGGTTCACCTCTTGCGCACTGCAGGAGATGAGGTCACCATTACTGTTCGCTACCTGCGAGAAGTTCCATCATTTCTTAAACTGCCTCTAGGTAAGAGTCCTACTGTGTTTGATGTCATGCAATCTCCCAATAAACTTCATTTCATTGAGCATTTTTAGCCATAAAGGAATAAAACACATTCATGGGAGATTGTCTTTTTTTGCGCACCTTGACGCTGTTCAATAGATGAGCATTTATTTCAAAGTTATAAATCGTCATGCTCCATGGCCAGTGGCATGCAGTAAAGTCAGAAACACCCAGAGCTGCAATCTTCTGCTCCTGTATTTACCTTCAGCAGCTTATACAGATGAAAACAGGCACTAAAATCCTCCATGTGGAGCCTGTAAAAAGTGAGAAATCAGGTACGCAACTCTGAGTGAAGAATACTCAATGATTTATTTGAAACCTTGTAAAAATACTAGAAAGTAGCCTAAGATTGTTGGTTTTTTGGTAAATTTCGAGACATTACTTCGTCAGAATGTATACACTAAATTTTACAAGAAGAGTTTGTGTGGTTGTTCTCTTACTGAAAGCTAACTGTATGCTAAATACAAAGCTATCGCTAGGCTGTTATCTTGACTTACTACAAGGACTGAAGTGGGGGAAACAGTTACCATGGCTGCCCAAAGTTACATTTGTCAATTTTACACTTTGGTTTTGGACAGATTAATATAATAGAACATGTTACTTTGTGAGATTTAGCGGTCTGATAGGTATATTTTTTGTATCTTTTGCAGAGCTTGCTTTCTGCTGTGTCCTTCAAGTAATCAACTAGCCTAGCTCTTTCTGCAGCTTCTTACTAAACAGTTGTCAATCTTCTCATCTCAGTTCCACCAAAAATGAAAATATTATAACTGTACAAAATATATAACAATCTTTTAAACGTCTAAAGTTAACCTAGCCAAGCAAAAAGTGTTAGAGCATCATGTAGCTCAACGGATCTTTATTCATTCACACAAGCTGTTGGATACAAACTTACATAACCACTAATAAGTGTTGTTTTATGAATTAGCTGTAAGCAAAAAGGTGATTGAACAACATTTTATACATTTGTTTTTGTCTCTCCCAGAAAACAAAATTATATTTTCTGGCAATTTACCTAATTAGGAAAAGCAAACAGATTTAGAAAAATGATTAATACTAATAGGCCTTCATGAATATTTAAAGCCACCGCATTCTCATAAATTCAAACAGAGCCGTGAGAAATTCAGCCTTTATATGTTTCAAAAAAGGTAACATTCAGAGGAAGGTCTCTGTGCAGCTAAGCTCAGGTTTAGCTGTGTGGTGTTGGGCCACTGAGGCACATTTTTTTGCCTGAGGAAAAAAAGTTCCAAATCCTTACTCTCTAAGTGCCCCTTTGTTTCACCATGGCACAAATGACAAGCAGGAAAAGGCCAGGAGCAGCCTGCCAAGCTTCACTGAGTGGGCCTGAATCAGAAAGAAGGTCCTCTAACGCCAAGCTAATATCATATCAAAGAGCAAAATGTGTCTCTTTTGGACGCTGTCTGAAACTGAGACTGTATGACTCAAAGGCAGGGCCTGGAATAAAGTCAATATCTTAACTTTGGCAATGGTCTTTTCCATTGTTTTTGTTTTTTAGTTTCTGAAGAAAAGACACAACATGAAATTGGGTTAAATGCATGAAATATATTTTTCACATGAACGATCTTCCTTTCTTTTTCAGGTTCCCCTGGGCCGTCCACAGATCACAGCAGAGTATCCTCTCCACTCTTTGACAGCGGCTTACATTTAAATGGAAACAGAAACAACACAGTGAGAAAGATCTATTTGATATTGCATGTATTATGTGGATGGGTTTTTGCTCCGATTTATTTCACAATCAGTGCCTAGTTCTTTTTAACAGACAATCCTTGAATCTTCATATTCTGTATGCTAATCAAACATAACAACAATTGCATTTACATTTTGAAAATCACACTGTAGCAGGAACTTTAGACATGAGTTTCAGTATGCTATATTCACAAAAATGTATTTCCAGTCAATGCTGGAGTTCATTGAGATTGTCATTGAAGTTCACATCGCCAAATTACCTTCATACTCAGTCTTGCAGTGCCTACATGTACCAGAACGCCTTGTGTATGAGGCTCGAAATATTAAACCCTCAATCTACTTAGCCTGTTTAGCCCTGAGCCTGTTTTTCAAGTCTCAGGCTCAAAATGTACATTCCCAGAACAAATGACCATATCTTCCCTTCTAAAATGGATACATTAATAATCCTTTTTCTCAAAGCAATGATAAACCTGTGAGTTGGTTGTAGAAGTGTCAGAATCAATATAGATGTTTTTATTTTAAAATAAATTCAGATTGAACATAGTAAAGAAAATGTAAATTATAGTGTCCGTCCAAAAACAAAGCATTGAATGATGGGATAGTAGACAAAAAGCTTTAGGAATCCAAACTATAACATATAAGTACCCTGTATCAAGATTAATGCAAAACAAGTGAAATTTGACCTTTTTAGAGAGTTTTAGGGAAAAAAAACCACTTCGGGGGTCATTTGGGTGGATTTTCCATATCTCTGGCCCCCCTCATTCGATTTTGATGATAGACACCTCTTTTTAACCGTTAGAGCCATTAGCCATTGGTGAATGCGTTCTGCGCAGGTAGAATGCCCCGGAACTGGAAGCTGCGATACACTCTGGTGGCTACCATTAGCAGCTAATATAAAATCTCCGATTTTTACATAATGATGGATTATCAATAATTTTTTCAAAGTGAAAGACATATTGGATTAACCTATGGATTAACCTTCGGGCAGCATCAGCGCTTTCAACTAAAGCCAGAGCATCTGCCTCTCTTTGTGGACTGTGGCTCTTACAAATCAACTTTGACTTTGAAATGTTAAAATGTGAATGTGAACAGTAATCCATAACGTCATCTATATGCTGCGTCGTTGTTTGTCAGTCTAAGCGATGGGGGCCAACACTGGTAGGTGATTGCTCTGAAGCTGGTCTCTTGGCAAAAGTTGGAAAAAGGACACTTATCTCAGCCAAACTCTCACTGTGTGTGTGAGAGAAACTCCCTTTTTTACGTACTATTATAAATGACAAGGTAATCATTTAATTTATGCGTTTGCACAACTGGCCCTTCACCAAATTGTGAATTTGTAGCAGTTAATCTCAGGTGGCTTTTCCCATGATTAGTTGAATACTTGATTCTGATTTGTCAATATGGACATTCCAGAAGTCTGCTTTTCTTCGCGAGCAGACCGCTGCTAAGGATAGCAGACTGTTGCTAAGGAGGACACTCTGATCAAGGGAATATACACTATGTACTATGTACAGTGTTATTAATCCGCAGAAAGAAGTCTGTTCAATTTAACAGCAGCTGTGTACAACAAACATTAGTTTTCATCCAACAGAAGACACAATCTAATAATTTTCTATTTTCCGTTTTTATATTTATGGACAGCACAATGGTGGTTTAACTGTCCCCAGAAAAATAGAAAAAGAGTGCAAAAGAAGGAAAGAGGTCAAAAATCAAGGTACTGGATGTAAAAAAAATGAATGAATGAATTTTGTTCTGTGTTATCCTTTCAACCTTTTATTAGCTCCTTTCTTATGGTAAGACTTGCAATGTTGCATATTAATACGGTAAGGGGAATAGAGCAGTCTTAAAGACAGCATCTCCTACTCTGCATTTCACATAAATTATTCAGAAAGGCATGGAGGACAGCAGGTGTCCACTTTAACCTTTCATAGATTTTCTAGATTAGTAGTGTTTCAATTGAAATCCCTTGCAGGAGCTGGAGGAGGGAAGACTGCACTGGGCCTTGGCACTGTCTCCAGTTCTTTCAATTCCAATTATGTGGTTTATCTGAGGAAAAATTAGAACCTGACAAATCCCTATGCAATAACTAAGCAAGTAAGGCATTACTCTGTGGGACATAACGGTTCAGCAGGCAGCTCGCAGGTATCTTTACAATTAATTCAAAAGTTGAAGACTTACTTATGGAAGCAAACAAGAGACAGAAGCATTTGAATTTTATTAGACACCAAATTTATAGCATTGAAAATAATTACTTTGAAAATCATGTAAAAAAATTCGAATTTTTAAAATTAGATCCCAAAAATTAAAGTGAAAAAATATCTACGTCAAAAATGTCGGTGTATAAAATTCGATGTCCAAAATTGCGATGCAGCATCATCCGGGCTACTCAGACAGGATAAGCAATCGAGCCCGAATGCAATCAAGCCGACTTCTGGCCTATCAGAGCACGGCTTTGTCAGTCATGTGATCACAAAAAATGAGGGAGAACTGTGGGGCTTGGGTAAGTATCATTTTGTGCTCTTTATTTTACAAGCAGTGAGGCCTCGACAGCATTTGTATCTTACATTAGCTAGCTAAATTAGTGAAGTAGCCTTGTGCCTTACTATACTATTATATTATATCATTTGTTTTATTGTTATTACCGATGCACAAGTTGACTTAACTGTTGTAGTTGGAGCTCATTTTGAACAATGAGCTAACTAATGATTACTTTCATAATGGTTTAATGTGCTGACTATTTTCTACATTAATAGATGGTCTGGTTTGTTCAAACTCTCAAAATAGCAGGACATGCTGTCATAATTACCCAGAGTCCGAAGTGACACCTTTGCAATGTTTCAGCTGTTAGATAAATGTAGTGACTGTGGCTGTGAGGGAGTGTGGTCGTCTT